>NC_090323.1:110732602-111023690 GCF_040869045.1 Eurosta solidaginis | reverse complement strand
TCACTTTAATGTTGCTTGTCACAAAACGTAAGATAATGTTTCTTTTATTTGTTGCATGCGTAAAATATTGTTTATAAAACACCGACTTTGATAAAAAGAACGGAAACACTTTTCCATATAAGAATATTTCTTAATTATTCTCTGTACAAACGCAGAGATGGAAAAACACGTCTGATCGGGTCAAATGTGCGGAACTATCTGGCGTCGTTTCATTTGACAGTTGTTAGGGTGACGCTCATTGTGAATGATTGATGTATTTAATAAGTATTGCTTGATATTTATGTTCAATCAACAGTTAAACATAAGGGTTACCTTACATCATCCCTCTTTAGAAAAGAAGAATTGCCAAATTCTTCTGTCCCAAACGTGATGTAATTTATCTTAAAAAAAGTTTAACAGTCTTTTCAATTTAACACTACATAAATGTTTAGATCTAATTTAAGAATTAAAATCTAAAGTCTAACTCTACAGTGGGTCTTAAATTTATTATTTTTTTTTTAATTAAACATTTTTTTTTTTATTTTAAGTCTAATGTACGAATAAAGTTCTTAAGATTTAATGGTGATTTAAATTTATTTTTTTAACAAATTTCGCTATATCGCGCGTCATGCACTTCCAATAATATTTGGTTCTTAGTTTTGCTAGATTGGGTCGTTATGGTATTTTGGTATGAGTTTTTGTTTTCTGTCTTCGTCTGTCACAGTTTCTACGGGTTCTGTTAGGATAATTTCTAAATGTTTTAAAATTTTATTCCTAGTGGTTTTCAGATCTGATATCGAAAAATATTTAAAAAGATTATCATTTTTTTGCAATTCAATTATATTAATATTACGCTTGCCCGCTTCTTTTTCGAGCTTCAAAAGTAATTCATCGAAGTGCGTTATTTTGTTAGCATACGCAACATTGATTAACTCGATTTTTTTTGTGTTTTAAATGCGCATTTATCTCAAAATTTGTAATTTTGCCACTTTTTATCATAACTTATTTGGGTTTTTACTCTGGATATTTTCTTTGAAAATTTATTTGAAAAATTGTCATAAACTTGTAATTTTATGTTTTCCTTTTCTTTTTCTTCTTTGCCTATTTGTTGTTGCGTTAATTGGTCTTGTTTTGTCTGTGATCTAGTCTGTACCGCTAAAATTGATTTTCCTGAAATTTTAAGTTCTTCTATTGTGATGCGAGAGAGTGCATCTGCGCCTACATTGATTTTTCCTTTTATGTACTCAATAGTGAATTTGTATTATGATAGTTCAAGTTTAATACGTGAAAGTTTTGAAGAGGGTTTTTCATACTAAACAAATAAACTAGTGGACGATGATCGGATTTGACGGTAAAGTGTGTGCCATACACGTATGGTCTGAATTGTTTGATGGCAAAAAATATAGCCAAAAGTTCTAATTCAATTATTGATTTCTTTTGGTCTGCATTGCTAAATGATTTAGACGCGAAGAAAATTTTGTAAGTCAATGTCATCTTTATTTTGGCTTAAAATGGCACCACAATCAATTTTTGAAGCGTCGACCGTAATTATAAATTCCTTTTTGAACTCTGGGTATTGGAGAATTTGAGGAGAAATTAAAGATTTTCGAAGTTTTTCAAATGCTATCTCACACGACTCACGCAAAATTTGGTATAAACCTTCGATAGTAATTGGCGAATGCCACGAATCGTCTTACTGCATCTTTATTACAAAGTTTTGGATATTTCTTTATTGCAATTATTTTGGAATCGTCGGGAAGTAGACCTTTTGATGAGCATTTGTGTCCTAGGAAAGTGACTTCTGAACGCATGAAGTTACATTTTTCGGGATTTAGACGCAAATTAAATTGTTTGCATGTTTGAAAGACTTGTTCTAAATTTTTAAGATGGTGACATTCGCTACACCCAATGACTATTAGATCATCGACATATAAAAATGCTTGGTTGGGAGAAATTCCTTAAAAGGCAATTGACATCATTCTTGAGAAAGAATTTGGAGCTACGTTTAAACCGAATGGTAAAACTTTCAATCGAAAAGCACCTGCTGAGGTGATGTCTCTAGAATCTTTATTTAAGGGAATTTGGTGAAAACCTGAATACAAATCCAATGTACAAAAATATTTGGCTCTGCCTAGATTATCCAGAATATCGTCTATTCGTGCTAGTGGGAATTTGTCTGCTATTAATTTTTTGTTTCCGGTTCTAAAGTCGGCACACATGCGGTAGGATTTCTGTCCATTTGGGTTTTTCTTTGCTACTAGTATCAATGGGCTATTATAGTTAGAATAACTGTGTTCTTTAAGATCATTTTGTAATAAATTATCAACTTGTCTATTGATTTCCTCTCTCTGACAATATGGTAAACGGTAATTTTTTATGTAAACAGGATTTTTATCTGTCAATCGTAATTTCTGTGCATAAAAGTTTTTAAGCGAGAAGTTTTGGTTTGTCATAATTTGGCATTTGTTTCTCTAAAATTGCCTTCAATTCCTCTGACCTTTTCGAATCTTTTGAAATATTGTTGATTTTATACACGTTATAGTTGGTGGTTTCATCCGTAACTATGTTAAAAGTTTTAATATATTTTACCTCATCTGTGACGTTTAAATCTTTTATTATTGGGTTGTGAGTGTCAACAATACACTTTGCGGTGAACACACCACTACAATCTCATTTGCGTCTATAAAACCTGGACATTTAGATTTTTTCAGCTTAAATAAGCGATAAACTTCACATCTAGGAGGAATTACCCAGGTGTTATCATTTGTACTATGTAAAATTTAAATTTTATGAATATTTTTGCCAATGCCGATTGTTATGCTCTCGTTTGCATAGTATATTATGCAATTGTATATTTTCAAAGTCTTTGCCTAAAATACCCTCTGACGGTATGTTAAATTTGTTATCTACTATATTTAGAATATGTGGAATCGAAAAATTTTAATAAAAAAGTTCTGTTTTAATGATACTCAATGTTGAAACTGTATTTGTCGTAACGCCCGTTATATGTATGATATTGTTATTTATGGAAATATTTTGTTTTAAACTTGAAAGTTTTATAATTGAAATATCAGCCTGTGTATCTACTAAGAAAGTGCGTGTTTTAAAAGAGTCATTGCAATTCAATTCGATAAAATCTGAGTAGTTCAGATTAAGACAGTAAATTGATTTATTTTGAAAAACGGTATTTAACTCAGATTCTGGTCCCCCAGTGCTCGCTCCTGAGGGCCGTTGGCGTTTAAAGTCCGTACACTAGCGTTATTTGTTGTATTTGAACGTCGATTGTTGTTGTCATTGTTGTTATTCACCCCTATTCTGCATTTTGATTACGTTCCCGTTCTACGCTCCGCTTTAATCGAAGTTGGGTATTCTGCATTACGACGGAATCGTAACGAGAAGAGGAAGAGCAAATGATTTTTCGAAATCAGCTGTTTGTACGGAATGTGTGAACATTGGAATTAAAGAAAATTTGAAAGAAAAAAAACACTGAAAAACGTTTATATTTTATTATCCAGGCCATTTTGTACAAAAAAAAGCAATAGAATATATTGCGGCCGTGTTATATTTTTTTGAGTGAAATGTTTTCAAATTTGTAAGTGTGTTTTTGTCGTTCTTTTGGCCAATTCCCTGCTGTGGCCACCAAGTTTTGTTAAAACGGATTCCTGAACGAATATAGTTGACATTTTCTGAATTTTATGGATGCTAATTTCATTGCACTGGCCTAAAATACTTTATGAAGATTTGTTTATTCTTTCCGCAAAGATTGTTTACGTTTTCGCTTCACCTTCCTCTACTCCGGCAGCTTGCTTTGGCATATAATTGGACCCAACGAACATACACAAATTATACCTGTCTATTATAATGGAATCAATGGTCGCAGCATTATTTGTGGAGTTGGAAAGCAACGCATACGAAAATGGCCAGGCGAAAATGGAAAGGCAAATATTGCGAGATTTGTGTAATCCATTTGAGATGAGTGACGAATTGTAAGAAATTGAACTTAAAAGTGGTAAAGTTTAATGACTTGTTCGACTTAATAAGGATGCTTTCAAGTATGTGTTAGATACTTTTGCGAGGCAAATACGTCCGAGGACTTCGACATCGACATGTTGTTTTTGACCTGTAAACATATAAAAGACAATCATCATCAAACCTTCTACGTTTTTTAACAAGTTTTACTTACATTTTTGTTAAAATTCTGTTATAAATTAATGAAAAAAATAAAAAGAAAATATTTTTTCGCCAACTAATTTGCAACTTAGAAAAACGGAACTACGATTGAAATCCAGAATACACAAAATCGAACGATTCGAAGTTGGATCGAAAGAGATTGGAACACAGAAACCAAAATTGCCAAATCGAAAAAATTCCAATCCAAGTCGAAATGCAGAATAGGGCTGATTATTGTTTCGGTTTGCGGGTCTGTTATTATTGTTGCGAAAATTGCCATTACCTCGGAAGCCATAATTATTGTTGTTATTGTGCCTATAATTGTTATTGTTGTTTCTGCTAAAATTGTTATTGTACCTCGAGTAGTTGTTCCTATTATACTGATTTAACTTCAGGGGAAATCGAAAACTACTATTTTGCCTGCTATAACGCGATCTACAGCTGAATTCAGTAAGCCGTCTCTAGTCACAATTAGAGACTTTTTGGGGTGAAAATCACTTTTGAGACAATTTGCCATTCTGTAAGCTGTCTCACGTCTCCAGCCTCACAAAAGCAATCACTAATTTGTGAGCTGGGCCGGGGCAGATCACAAACGTGAAAATTTCAGAAAAAGTATGAAAATTATTTGCGAAAAATGCTTTAAATATATTTTTTTTATTCCTCAAATTAAAATAAGCATAGAAAAAATTAAAAAAACAGAAAATACTTAAAAAAATATCGAACTCTATTGTGACGCAACTGAGATTCGAACCTACACACTTTGGGATTTTCTATAAAAATTATGAAGAGCGTCTTAGCAAGCTCAGCCACAATACCACCTAACGTTATGTTGACAAAATGCAATGCTATATTATTGGTTCAATGTATGAGTAAATTATCATTTTGGTGAATTTCGTTGATATGGTGAATTATTCTTGTGACTTTCGTTTACTGAATACCGAAATCATCTCAAGTCACAAAAATTGTCTCTAAGGGAAAATCTCAAATTTAAAGACTTGAGATGAGACTGAATTACAGAATTCAGCCGCTAAACGCTAATACTTGTCTTTCACTAGCTTGGTTATTCTGTTCAAAGATCATTTTCGCAACTACATTCTTATAGCTGAATTCAGTAAGCCGTCTCTAGTCACTATTAGAGACTATTTGGGTTAAAATCACTTTTGAGACAATTTGCCATTCTGTAAGCTGTCTCGCGTCTCCAGCCTCACAAAAGCAATCACTAATTTGTGAGCTGGGCCGGGGCAGATCACAAACGTGAAAATTTCAGAAAAAGTATGAAAATTATTTGCGAAAAACGCTTTAAATATATTTTTTTTTATTCCTCAAATTAAAATAAGCATAGAAAAAATTAAAAAACAGAAAATACTTAAAAAAACATCGAACTCTTTGTGGCGCCGCTGAGATTCGAACATACACACTTTGGGGTTTTCTATAAAATTTGTGAACGGCATCTTAGCGAGCTCAGCCAAAACACCACTCAAAGTTGCGTTGACAAAATGCAATGCTATATTATTTGTTCAATGTATGAGTAAATTGTCATTTTGGTGAATTTCGTTGATATGGTGAATTGTTTTTGTGACTTTCGTTTACTGAATACCGAAATCATCTCAAGTCACAAAAATTGTCTCTAAAGGAAAATCACAAATTTAGAGACTTGAGATGAGACTGAATTACAGAATTCAGCCGTTAGAGTCAGTAAACATAGTTGACGCTAAAATTCATTTTACTAGGTCTGAGCGAGTGTTAAGCCGACAAACGTTGACAGTTTGTTCGACTGCCATCTCGTGCGCTTTTTCCTGAGTCATTCCTTCTATAACTAATGATCGTTCTAAAGCATCCGAATTCAGAGTTATTGTTATTAAAAACTTTTAATGATGCAATTTTTCCTGCAACAACTTTCGAGTTGTCAGGTTTTATTCTACCTTTTAACGCATCTTTTATTTGTTGAATTGTTGGTACTTCATTTGGAATTCACTCACGCGTCTTTCCTTCTAGCTTTGATTTTATAAAAGAAATGAAGGTATTTGTCAAATTTTGTTCTATTACATCTTCTATCAAAACTATTTTACCTATAAAGGATGCAAGTTTTCTTTTGTTCTGCAGTTGGCATTGTTGGTTGTTTTTCGCTAATTGTTTCTAAATTATTAATGTTAACTGAATTGGTAAAACCAGCGAAATCCTCAAGAAAAGATACGGTACTTTTTCTAATAATACTAGCTTCGTCTGCTGAAGGTGTCGGTGCGTCGGTGAATTCTTCTGTATTCATTGATTAAATGAGATTATAACTCCTTTCATTTGAACCGAAAATTTTGAAATATTTGAAAGCACTGTATTAGTTGAATGGTCTTTAGAAAGGGATTTGGAAAATATATCTAAAGCACTGTATTCGTCTAATGGGTTTCAAATTTGATAATTGGAAAATATATAAAGCACTGTATCCGTTGAGAAAAATAAATATTTATAACATCTAAGATGTTTAATTTCCCAAGAAATAATTCGAAGAAGAGAAAAAGTAAATTTTCACGGATAAAATAAATGTTCACCATTACTATGATATGACTGAAACCGAACTGTATAGATATTTAAAGTCATTGAAATTTTTAAAATTGATTAGAAGAGAGATTTTTTCCCCCGCTGAGCGGGTTGTGCGCTGGGCTTGGGACCCGTCACGTAAAACCATACTCCAATGAAATATAACAACAAGCCTCGGATAAATACACTCTCTATTGATGACGACCATGGCAAACGTTTGAAGGACAATGAATTGAGGGCATGCACCTGGAACGTCCGCTCCCTGAATGGGATTGGTGCAGATGCCCGGCTGGTTGATGTCCTCGTCAAAGCAAAATCTGACATCACCGCCATTCAAGAAATGCGTTGGACGAAGCAAGGAAGAAAGAAGATCAAAAAATTGTGACATATATTGGAGTGGCCATGCGACTAAGCGCAGTTTCGGCGTCGGATTCGTGGTGGGAGAGAGACTTTGTCGCCAAGTGCTGGCGTTCACGCCTGTCGACGAGCGTCTCGCCGCTATTCGAATAAAGGCAAAATTTTTTAATATATCATTCATCTGCGCCCATGCGCCGACAGAGGAGAAAGACGATGAGGTGAAAGACACTTTTTATGAACAATTAGAACGCACATACGAGCGCTGCCCCCGTCATGATATAAAAGTCGTGCTTGGCGACTTTAACGCCAGGGTGGGCAAAGAAGGTGTTTTTGGCCCTACAGTCGGAAAGTTCAGCCTACACAATGAAACTTCTCCTAACGGACTGAGGCTGATTGACTTTGCCGGTGCTCGAAACATGGTCATATCAAGCACGAGGTTCATGCATAAAAAGATACATCAAGCTACATGGCTGTCTCCTGATCGAAATACTCGCAATCAGATCGATCACGTTGTGATAGACGGACGGCATGCCTCCAGTGTTTTAGATGTGCGAACGATCCGAGGACCTAACATCGATTCCGACCATTATCTCGTTGCAGCCAAAATACGCACCCGCCTCAACGCGGCTAAAAACAAGGAACAAAAAACACAAGGAAAGCTAGACGTCGAAAAGCTTCAATCACAACAGACTGCCAATGATTTCGCAACTCGACTCTCACACCTGCTCTCTGAGGGCACAACTCATCCTGAAGGAATACAGGAGCAGTGGGAGCATATCTCCAAAGCACTTCATACTGCCGCCGAGGAAAAAATTGGTTACCGGCGGCCGCGAAAAAACAACTGGTATGATGAAGAATGCCGCGTTGCAACCGAAAGAAAAGACGCTGCCTACAGGGCTACGTTAAAAGCGAGCGCGACAAGAGGAGTGTGTGAACGCTATCGTGAGTTGAAAAGGGAAGCGAGACGCCTTTTCAGGAAGAAAAAAGCAGAAGCAGAAAGGCGTGAGTGCGAGGAGCTTGAGCTGCTAGCCACCAGGAATAACGCCCGAAAATTCTACCAAAAAATACGGCGACAGACGGAAGGTTTTAAGACCGGGGCAAACTCCTGTAGGAATGAAAACGGCGACCTTGTAGCTGATGTCCAGAGAGTGCTTAGATTATGGAGGGAACACTTCTCTGCTCTCCTAAATGGAGGCAGCAATTCACCGCGCAGAGATGAAGAACCCGATCCCGCAATCGATGATGATGGAATATATGTCCCCCCGCCCGATTATGACGAAGTTAGAATAGCAATAACCAGATTGAAAAACAACAAGGCCGTGGGCGCTGATGGATTGCCTGCGGAGCTATTCAAGTTCGGCGGCGAGGAGTTGGTAAGGCGCATGCAGCAGCTTCTTAGCAAAATATGGGCGGACGAAAGCATGCCCGACGGTTGGAATCTAAGTGTTCTTTGCCCAGTCCACAAGAAGGGGGATACTGCAAAATGCACCAACTATCGTGGAATCAGCCTTCTTAATATCGCATATAAGGTCCTTTCAAGTGTATTGTGCGAAAGATTGAAGCCCACCGTGAACCGGCTGATTGGACCTTATCAGTGCGGCTTCAGACCTGGTAAATCTACCACCGACCAGATTTTCACAATGCGCCAAATCTTGGAAAAAACCCGTGAAAAGAGAATCGACACACATCACCTCTTCGTCGACTTTAAAGCCGCCTTCGACAGCACGAAAAGGAGCTGCCTATATGCCGCTATGTCTGAATTTGGTTTCCCCGCAAAACTTATACGGCTGTGCAAAATGACGTTGAGCAACACCATCAGCTCAGTCAGAATTGGGAAGGACCTCTCCGAGCCGTTCGAAACTAAACGAGGTTTCAGACAGGGTGACCCCCTATCGTGCGATTTCTTTAATTTGATGCTGGAGAAAATTATACTAGCTGCAGAACTTAACCGCACTGGAACAATATACTATAAAAGCGTGCAATTACTGGCATATGCTGATGACGTTGATATCATCGGCCTAAACACCCGCGCTGTTAGTTCTGCTTACTCCAAGCTGTAAAAAGAAGCGGTAAAGATGGGTTTGATGGTGAATGAGGACAAAACGAAGTACCTGCTGTCATCGAGCAAAGAGTCAGCGCATATGCGCCTTGGCAACCACGCTACTGTTGGCAGCCATAATTTCGAAATAGTAAAAGACTTCGTTTATTTGGGAACCAGCATCAACATTAGCAACAACATCAGCACTGAAATCCAGAGAAGAATCAATCTTGCCAATAAATGCTACTTTGGACTAGGTAGGCAATTGAAAAGTAAAGTCCTCTCTCGGCGAACGAAAATCATACTGTACAAGTCACTTATCGTACCCGTCCTGCTATATGGGGCAGAAGCATGGACCATGACAACAGCAGATGAAGCGGCTTTGGGAGTGTTCGAGAGAAAAGTTCTTCGAAAGATTCGAAAGATTTATGGACCTCTACGCGTTGGCGATGGCGAGTACCGAAGAAGATTTAATGATGAGCTGTACGAGCTATACGCAGACATCAACATAGTCCAGCGAATTAAAACGCAGCGGCTGCACTGGCTAGGCCATGTTATGCGAATGAAAGATGATGCTCCGGCCAAGAAAGTGTTTCTATCGGAACCCGCCTATGGAAGCAGAGGTAGAGGGCGGCCCCCACTCCGTTGGAAGGACCAGGTGGAAAACGATTTAAACTCCCTTGGTGTGACCAATTGGCGCCGGTTGGCGGAGCGAAGGAGCGACTGGCGCGCCTTGTTGGACGGCCATAACCGTTTAGACGGTTAAGCGCCAATTAAGTAAGTAAGTAAGATTAGAAAGTTTGAATAATTATCGCAAAATCTTGGCAAACCGATTTGATAAATTTTTGATATTAGCAAAGGCGATAAGATTGCTGTATAATGGATCTTGAACGTTTTATGTTTATATAATTGACGTTTCAAAAAGTTTGAAGAAATTTATAAATTTGGAAAAAAGTTTTTTTCGATTGTATTGATTATGAATCAATGTTTGAAATTTAAAAAAATTCAAGTTCCATATTAATAGACGAAAAAGATAGTAATATATTATGAAATAATATGCGTGTGGTGGCCGTATATTTTAAATTATTATTGTATTCAATTTTATTCAATTCAATTCTACCTGCTGTGTCTTGTGGTTTCTTAAAAAAACAACACAAGATACCTTCACACAGTGATACCTTCATTTTTTAAAACGGTTGAATAAAAAACCCACACAGCAAATGCATCACAGTGATGCCTTGGTTTTAAAAGGGGGTTGTAAAAACGCTAATTTCTAATAATTTTTTTTAATTTCTTTTCTATTACTAAGTTAAATTCATTTTTTCTTTTACATATGTTCTGACTAAATAAATTTCTAAAGAGAAAAATAAACTCCAAAAAGAAAAAACATGGGCATTTCAAAGTGGGATTTTTCAAAATTTGCCCCTACGACCCAAAGTGGAGGACATCAGAATTCGTTTTAGAGGTATGATTCCTTCGGCAAAGTTTCTTATTTTGATCCCTAGAATATGATTTTCACAGAGCAATGGGCGATTTTTTTGCCTCCCCACAAATCGACCCGGCCTAATGCGTAGTATACAAATGTTTATAGAAAAGGTATGTTTAGAAGCAAAAGTCTCAATTTGTGTTACTACATGCATAGTATACATGTGTATTACGAAAAATTATTGCTACGTTTATAGTATACATGTGTATTGAGAAAAAGCAAAATATCTACTTATATACAGAAATCAAATGTTACATATATACGTATTCTACTCTACTGTACCGCCCTTTGTGTGCTGCTTCGCTCGTACATTGCTGATGTTAGTTGTTGCCGATTTTGCCTTTCATTCCTGCTATCCGCGGTGCTGCTGTTGCCGACTGATTTTTTCTCCTACTTTGCCTCTCTCTTTTCTCTTTGTACTTTTCAAGATAATTTGATGGCGCGGTTAGATTTCACCACTATTAACGGTGCTTGGTAAAGGCGTGGTTGTGCTTTATATCTCCGTTATGGCATAGTACAGCCAGTTCAAAAACTGTTTGGATATATGTGTATGTATGTTACACCACGATTTTTTGTTGATCACTTTCTTGTAGGTTTTTTTTTGTAATCTTATGTATATTTTTTTGTATTTTATTTTTGAAATTTTACATAGTTTTTTGTAGTTTTTTTTTTGAAACTTTTTAATTTTTTTGTAGGTTTTGAAATTTTATAATTTTTTGTATTTTTGTAATTTTTTTGTAGTCTTTTTGTAATTTTATATTTTTTGTTTTAGGTTTTATGTAATTTAATAATTTTTTTTGTAGTTTTTTGAAGTCTTATGGTTCGAAATTATAGGTTACTTCATGTAAAATTTTTTGCATTTTTTTTTTTGTATTTTATGTATTTTTTTCGCATATATTTTCTTTTTGTTAGCACAACCACCACCCTTCATATTTTGTTTAAACTTTATTTATTTATGTAGATTTTGTGACTATAGTTGTATATATATATATAATTGTTTTTTTTTTTTTATTTAATAAATTAAAACGTTGATTAGTTCGATACAATTGGTTTTACAAAAATGGGTACTCGTTATGAACACGAGGCACGAAAGTCACTTAAATTTTGCTTGTCGCAAACAAGATCATGTTTTAGGGTTATTCCGGTCAATTTTAATAAATTTTAATATTTTGTTTTTAGGCTATTTGACCTATTGTGGGTTCCAGTAAGAAATAAAAAGATGGTAATTATTCCACTGTTGCGGCCCTACGTTTCGCTAGCCATCCTAGCTTCTTCAGGGGCGAAGTCTATTTATTTTCAACAATAAAACATAAGAAATAATTACATTAGTTTTTTTGTCACAATTTTTGAAATTATTTACATCAACAACAAGAAAGTGTCACAAAACAACAATTTTAACTAAGCTAATACTAATTAAGGTACAAAAAGGACGCACATACATATATACACGTAAATAAAAATTAACATCACTCACATGATATTTTTTCTTAACTCTAAAAATTTTTTTGGTACCACTTGCAATGGGTATCATAGTCATACTAAACATAAAAATATTATAAACATAAAATATAGCTTGCTGCAATCGCTTCTGTATCCTCCTTTTTGTTTATCGTGATTTCCCTTTTTTGCATTATTCGGAGGCTCTCTAACGTGTATCGGACTTTTCCTCTTTTGTTTTTGTCTATTATTGTGGTATTCGCGAGATCAGCTGTATGTCCAGTTGATGTTATGTGTTGTGATAACGCAGTGTTGTTCTTTTTCTTCTGTATGTCAGCTTCGTGTTCTCTTAGTCGTACGCTCAGATTTCGCTTTGTGGTCCCAATATATACCCGGTTGCAATTTTCGTTAACTTTTTTGTTTCCCATGCAACTGATTTCATACACAACATTATTTTGTTGTAGGATCTCGATGGGGCTCTTTGTATTTGTAAATATGCTGGATAGGGTGCAGTTGGATTTATGTCCTATTGTAATATTCGGCTTAATATTCATGCTTTTTCGAACAGTTTCCGTAAGTTTGGGGATATATGTAACGCTGTAGTATTGTTTCGTTGAATTCGTTGTTTGCGATGTTAGTACTTTGGTATGTTTCGTTTCTGTTCCCAGTGTTTTTTGCTGTATTAGATTTTGTATCATGTTATGTGGGTAGTTGTTGTTTCTTAATATTTGGTATATTTTTCCGATATTGGCATTGTGAAATTGTTCGTGGCTTATAGACAGAACTTTGTTTACGAAATTTCTCGCTGTGTTTAATTTATATTTAAAATACTGCGATGAAAGGAAATTGATCATCCGTCCCGATGACGAAGGTTTGGCATACCAATCGAATAAAAGAGATCCATTATTTTTGTGGATCTTGACGTCAAGAAAGGGGATGCTGCGATTTTGCTCTACTTCCAGGGTGAATTGTAACTTATTGTTGTAGCTGTTGAGCGTATTTAAAATTATTTCCAAATCGTTGCGGGTGACAATTGCCAATATGTCGTCTACATATTTGACCAGAAACTTTATTTTCGTATTGTGTTGTTGCTTTAATGTTGCGAAAGTGTTCTCGATTAAATCATCCATAATTATATCTGCTATAGTTGGGGAGAGGGGGTTGCCCATGGGCATTCCAAACATTTGGGTATATATTTTGTTGTTACACATGAAATAGTTGTTGTCCATGAGACAAAAGTTTAGTATGTCGCGGAATTTGTTTTTGGGTATGTTCGTTGTATTTTGTATTTTCTCCCATTTTTTCATAATAATGTTGATAGCGAGATAAGTTGGAATGTTACTAAAAAGGGATATGACATCAAAAGATACCAAAACTTCATCTTCGGCGACACTAATGCCATGAAGCCTCTCTTTTAAGTCAAACGCATTCTTTATATTGTATTTTTCACATATTATATTCTTTATTATGTTGCCTACATACCTGGATAGCTGATAGCACGGAACGTTCCAAGAGGATGCGATTGGACGGAGGGGGAAGTTAGGCTTATGGATTTTTGGTAATCCATAGAGTCTCGGCGCATTGGCTTCTGAGCATGAAAGTTGCTGTTTTTCTTTCCCAGAGATGTATTTGTTTTTGTATAAATCGTTGACGATGTTATTGTTTTTCTTTTGTAGTGCGTTTGTTGGATCAGTTCTGGTTGCTCTGTATGTGTTTTTGTCTTGCAGTAAGTCGTTCATTTTCGCGTTGTAGTCTTTTTTGTAAAGTACGACTGTCTTTTTCCCTTTGTCTGCTTCCGTTATCACTATTTCGTTTTTGTATTGCTTTAGGAAAGTTTTGCTTTTGTTATACACCTCTGTTATGAACTTTTCTGCTGAGTTGTGTTTGATGTTCCTTTTAAACTGGAGTATTCGATTACATAGTCTGTTTCTCGCTATTTCTTATGTTTTATTGTTGAAAATAAATAGACTTCGCCCCTGAAGAAGCTAGGATGGCTAGCGAAACGTAGGGCCGCAACAGTGGAATAATTACCATCTTTTATATTTCTTACTGGAACCCACAATAGGTCAAATAGCCTAAAAACAAAATATTAAAAGATCATGTTTCTTTTGTTTGTTGCATGCGCAAAATATTGTTTATAAAACGCCGACTTTGATAAAAAGAACGGAAACACTTTTCCATATAAAAATATTTATTAATTATTCTCTATACGAACGCAGAGATGGAAAAACACGTCTGGTCGGGTTAAATGCGCGGAATTATCTGGCGTCGTTTCATTTGACAGTTGTTAAGGTAACCCTCATTGTGAATGAGAATGAGAAGAGAAGAAAAGAGAAGAGAAGAGAATAGAAGAGAAGAGAAGAGAAGAGAAGAGAAGAGAAGAGAAGAGAGGAGAAGAAGAAAGGGGAAGAGAAGAGAAGAGAAGGGAAGGGAAGGGAAGGGAAGGGAAGAGAAGAGAAGAGAAGAGAAGAGAAGAGAAGAGAAGAGAAGAGAAGAGAAGAGAAGAGAAGAGAAGAGAAGAGAAGGGAAGGGAAGGGAAGGGAAGGGAAGGGAAGAGAAGAGAAGTGAAGAGAAGAGAAGAGAAGCAAAGAGAAGAGAAGAAAAGAGAAGGGAAGGGAAGGGAAAGGAAAAGAAAAGAAAAGACGAGGAGAAAAGACTGCGCCTAAATAAAAATGAAAATTCCAAATAATTGCCAGCATCACTTTATATCCATAAATTAAAGACGTATTCTCCTCCCTTTTAATACATTAAATTGCAAAATATTCAGTAATTTACAAAAACAATGTAATTGTATATTTATTTAAATTTATGTTGAGCCGCCACCGCCTTGTATTAATCCTAACAGAGAACAACAAAAGTAATTTCCATCGTTCCTGAGCTGGCAATACTGTTCATTTTCATGTGTTCATTTCGACAGAATGTTTTTGCAATATTTGTTTTGATATTTTATAAGTTAGTGAAATTTAACATTATTTTTTCTTTAATTCGTGCAAGTTAGATTATGTTAATATACTAAATATAAAAAGTAAAGTGATGTGTGCGCTTAAAAGATTGTAAACGTGCGGGAACAATATGTATCACACAAACCTGTTTTTCGCCGATAATTTTTAAACGGTTAAAAAAAAGTTAACCTTTGGTTTCGGATTCTTAATCTAGACGTGGTACCTCACGCAAAACGTTTGCGACTGTAGACCAATTTCGGTGGGTACCATAAACTGCACTACTACCGTTAATATTCTTCAATTTTTGCTCAGAAATGATAAAAAACTACAAAAAAACTAAATGAATGAAGCAAACGCGACCCAGAAGCAAGTGAATATTTTGACAATAAAAATGAGTGTTCGTGACACTTTGCGTCGCTATATAATACGAAAAAACGTGATCCAGATACGGACAGAGATTTAGCATGCAAATGCAACATCAATGTGACCCATATGTGCAGTGTACTTGAGTATATCGATACTACTGTAGTCACGTTAGATTATATGTTTATTGATCAAACGTAATATTTAATATATAATGCTCTTAAAACTAATAATGAAATTTGGGAGATTCTTCTGTGTTAACGCTCTTGCTTAAACTCCTTGCGCGTCGTTCGTTGTGTTCAAGTATCTGTCATTAGCCCAAAACGGGTTGCCGTCATTCAGAAAAGTGAGCATGTTGCTACTGTAGCCCCCCAGGAGTGACTTCAATGCACCTGAGAAGTCAAAAATCGCTGCCGACTTTTGGAGTATGTGTGTGGTATATTTGGACTCATGGAGATGCTCGTTGATGGCACTACAGTTCAGTTACTTGTGCCATTCGTATTCTAATTTTCTGTTTCAATAAATGCAGGCTTAAGCTTTTCTGTTGGTACTGTGGTTGCCTTACCATCGACGTCAATCTTGGATACATAGTCCGATACTCGCTCGAGCAACTTATATGGACCTCGATACGGTTATTCAAGTGGTTTTTTTACTTCGTCTACTCGTACGAACACATGAGTACAACTATGAACACTAGAATGTTTGAATGCTCGAAATCTATTGTGATGCGCGGTAAGTGAGGAGCGGACTGTACCCATGAAGTTCCGACATTCTTCGAAGAAATGTTGTGGCATAGGCCCCATTTCGACGTCGATGAAGAATGTCCCTGGTAACCGGAGTGTTGTTCCGTAAAGCATTTCTGCTGTGCTAGCTTTAGTTTCGTTTTTTAAACTTGTGCGAAGACCAAGCAACACCACTGGCAGTATATTTACCCAGTTTGATGAGGAGTGGCACGGTATTGCCGCTTTGAGGGACATATACCAACACTCGACCATACCATTCGATGCTGGGTGAAAAGCTGTCGTTCGAGTTCGGTTGCATCCTATGAGTTGCATGAATGCGTTGAAGAATTTTGACTCGAATTGAGAGCCTCGATCACTGGTGTGGTGCTCCGAATCAGTATAGATATCTTTTAGCGGTATCGCTTCCGGCCAACGGGTTAAGCGATCGATTATCGTCAGGCAGTATCTGTATCCGTCGCAAAATGGCATGACTGATGTGGACGTGAACGTGTGTGAAACGTTCACTCGGTGCCTCGATGTGTTGCGGAATGTTTCTTTCATGACGGTATACCTTGCTATGTTGGCATGACAAACATGTACGGACCCACCGCATACTGTCATAATTCATATGCGGCCACGCATATTGATGACTTACGAGCTTTTGTGTGGCTCGTCCATTGGTGTGCGAGATGTTGTGAGTTAGGTCGAACACCTTTCGTCGTAGTGACTAGGGTATGTGTGGTCTTACCTTGCCCGTCGATACATCACAGTAAAACTCGGCATCTGAATCATCAATTTTGAGTTTGCGTAGTTTCAGATATGTTGAACTTCAACGCAGCAGATGGTGTACTTCCTAATCTTTATGTTGTTCATCTTCGATCTCTCTAGCTGATATGCTCACAGGGAGGTTTATGGTATTAATCCGCAACAGCCCATGAGCTACCGTGTTCTTTCCCCCCGGTGTATGTACTATCGCGCTGGTAAACTGACTGATATACTGGAGTTGGCGTTGTTGCGGGTGAAGCCTTATCAGAGTTTTGATCTAAAGCAAATGAGAGGGGGCGATGGTCGGTAATAACAGATGTTTAAAGAATCGTATGCCTTTGAAGATAGCTAATAGTTCGCGTTCGTAGGCGCTATAGTTTCTGGGTATGCCAGCTGGACGGCATCTATCAGTACCATTTTACAGTCATCAAAGGCTTTTGATGTTGTTTCATTCCATCCGACTGGACGTTTGTTGTTCTTTTTCGTTCCCGTGGGGAGGGCGATTAGTGGAGCCCGAATTTCCGTAGCTCGAGGAATGTTTAGCTTATAAATGTTCCATGAGCCTAAAAAACAACGAAGCTAAGCAATTGTTTGTGGTTTCGCATTGCTTCTATGCGCTGAGTGGTTGGCTTAAGTTCTGGTTTGTCGATTGTATGCCCGAGGTTGACATTAATTGAAAGGCCGTGCTGTCTGAGGTAGTCGAACACCATTTTTAGATATTTTTTGGGTTCTTCTATGGACTTAGATGCTATCAAGATATCGTCGGTGTAAATATGACAAAACTGCAAATCCCCAAATAATCCATTAAACTTTGAAATGACTGGGCAGCGTTACATAAGCCAAATGTCATTAAGTTGAATTCAAAGAGGCCGAAGGGTGTTATTACCGCTGTTTTCGGTTTCGGTTTAGGCGTGAGGGGATTAGTCGGTTTGGTGAATCCCTTGAATTCCTCGAGGAGGCGTTCCACATAACTGTTATAAGTGGCGGATGTAACGTGTGCAGCCGCCATTTCTTGCATTGATGCTTGATGCCGTGGAGACTGTGACCTAGTAACACTTGAGTTAGAGTGCACCAGCCTCCGATTGCGTAGATCGACGAGCAAGTTTTTATGTTTGATGAAATCGGCACCTAATATGGGATGCGCAACATCTGCGACTGAAGACCAATGTCGAGCGTTAGTTGGTGTAAGCCGCAAGTTCTTATTATATAGCCATATGCTGCAAAAACAGAGAACTCGGTTTTTTTTTTAAATTATTGGAATATTATTGAGAACTCCCCTGAGTACCACCGAAATGTCGGTGCCGGTGTCGATCAAGAATTTGAGACGCTTTTTAAATCGGTTATTTGTAGACGCGAATTAAGCGGGCCGACAGCTGTGCCTACGACGATGACCGACGGCCTTGTTAGTTTAAATTGCTTTTGCGAAAATTACAGGGTTGTCGGCACTTCTTTGCTTGAGCCCGAATCGTGTGTGATAATAGCACATGTTCTTTCCAATTTCTCTCGCTTTTTCATATTTTGTTCTTTTTACCGCCGTCGTGAGCGCTTGTATCTGAGCAGTTAATTCTTCGATGCTATGTGCAAACGATTTTGGTGCTTCGTTGTATGCTACTGTCTCGTCTTTTTGGGGCCCCTCTTTGTTAGTCATTGACATTATGCTATTTTGCACCTCATAAATTGTGAATGCTTGTAAGGTGAGGCTGTAAAGATGGTTAGTGGCGTTGACGGCCAAAATCCCTTGGCCGTTCTGTGGCGTTTGTTGGAGAAAAATTTTATGTAGAATGTTCTCGGTCACCATACCAGCTTTTAAACTTTTAAACGCAGTAAATAGTGTGATGGCTTCCCATTAGTGAACTCAGTGTTATGAAGCAGGCGTCGTAGTTTGCTTTCGCTGCTTTCTTGGAATGTGTTAAGCAGTCGTGTCTTCAAACCTGGAATTTACCGTCAGCTGGTGTTTGTTATTATGTCGGTTACAAATGGTAGTTTAGTCTCATCTAAATGCATCAAAACATACCGGTACTGTGATATGTCGCTGCGAATTTGTGCTATTTCCAGTGCGGCCCACACATTTGTCTTTCCAGAATAGGGGTAATTTAACTGCACGATTGGCTGAGATGATACCTCCGGGGCTTTCGCTGAATGCCGAATCAAATTGGTGAAACACTCGAAGATGTGGGTGCCGTGTTTTCCGTGCTCGAGTTTTGTGCTTCCGTGCTCATTTTGAGTTTGAGGTCACCAATTTTGTGTACTTGAGTATATCGATATTACTGTAGTCACGTTAGATTATATGTTTATTGACCAAATGTAAAATTTAAAATATAATACTCTTAAAACTAATAATGGAATTTAGGAGATGCTTCTGTGTAAACGCTCTTGCTTAAACTTCTTGCGCGTCTTTCGTTGCCTTCAAGTATCTATCATTAGCCCAAAACGGGTTGCCGTCATCCAGAAAAGTGAGCATGTTGCCACATATGTATCAATTTGTTGCATTTGCATGTTAAATTTCTATCCGTATCTGGAACACGCTTCATTGGAACGTAACAACTGAGTCACTGAAGTGAGTGAATGCTCACATATGATACAAAGGCCCGTATTATGTATGTCACCGTGAATGTTTGCGTCGCAGTCACTCACATTCACCCAGAAGTTCGTATTTTATAACTTCTTACGTATTCGCGTTCGTTCTCTTACGTAGTCACTACGTATTCACTGCGACTGTCAAACCCATTACTTAACCAATGCATCTACTTACTTTTTTTGGAACTTTTTAGTGCAATTTTTTGGAAAATAAAGAGTAAAAGCGTTTAAACAAGTTGACAATACGCAGCGGATCATCTGACAATCGCAAACAAATAAAAGCAAGCGGGAATAACATAAAATAAAAAAATTGTTCTTGCCCATGTTCAAATATTTCGCAATATGCGAGAAAGGCGAAGCTGGAAAGAGTGATTTCTGTAGTCCTATGGGCTTTTTTGAGAAATTGTTTGGACCTGTTGTTGTGGCGGCGGTTGTCAATATGAAGGAGGTGGTAATTATGTGGTACATCATGTTAGAAGAATGGTGACACACGCAGGTTGGCTTTTCAGAAAATTTTCATTCGTGTTAGATTTTCAGCGTGCTATTAAGAAATGCAGTGTCGCGGTATTGGTATAAAAATGGATGTAAAAGTTTCCCCGGCTTAGTACAACACACTGAGCAAGTGTGCCGTAATTGTACGGGTTCAGGGGAGATTATGGAAAAGATATTGCTGTTGTGTCCTATGTGTCACCGCAATCAATATGACCGACCACTCACAAATTTTCATCCAAGTCCTCTAATGGGAGTGAAGACAAACTTGCCTATTCAATTTGTACCATCAGGAGGCTACTTGGGGCACTGGTTTATAACAAGAGCAAAAACTAATGGCAGAGGTGCCAAAAACACTTTATGATCGTATCCGTAATGCGAAAGCGGAAAATAACAATTTGACTTCTATCAACAGCTTTAAAAAAGTTGAAAACTTTCATTTGTTAAAATTTTGATGCCTTTTTTTTTACAAAAATGTGTTCTGCACTGAACTACTTAAGATTTCGGAGCCGAAGTGGGTACCACCGAAGGCCGCTACAAAATGTATTGAAATGTATTCTTTGATTCCCAACTTCGATTTCGGAGCGGTCCAGGGTAATTTTTTGATTTTTTTAAAATATATTTTGATAGCAGCAGCATTTTTTTATATCTGCTCTCGGGTGATTGTTATTGAGCTTAAAATACGCCTGTTGGCACATCTTCAGGCATTTAGAACTTTTAACCGACGTGTATTGTAAACTTTTACTCTAAATGCAATTGAATATGACGCTGGTGTCATGTGAGGACATACACCGCAGGCAGAAAATACGTTAGGTTTGTCGAGGTGAACTCTGGATAAACAAGAGTTCAACCTATAACAGCATTCAGTGCGTAGTTGTACCAATTGATTCCCTAGTCAGTCTGTTCTCCTAAGCTACAAGAGATGGATAATCATTATAGTGCTTGATGAAGGAGTTGTTTGTTGGGGTGCACCGGTTGGTGCGAATTCAGCAAAAAAGTTTTGCTGCTTTATGTAGAACATTTTTGCTATACTATGTAAAAGATGCTTAGGTGCCATAAGGCGCCATCCCGTGGCAGCTCTGAGTTCAGCCTTGCAGCCTTTTACAGTGTTGGTTTAATTAGTCAGACGGCACACCAATCGGCTTTTTAGTTGTTAGCAACATTTCCTTATCTTTTTCCCCAAGTGCTGTTGGGAGGCGACGTGGGGATTTGATGCGGCTCTTTACTTCAGATGGAACTTCGGTAGCTTGCGCCTGGAAGGTACGAGAACTGGCGAGTTTTACACCCAGCGACAATAACGTGACCGTCCAACAATTGGACTGTGGATGTGAGAGACACAAAATTTAATATTTTCTTGTTCTGAAGATTAGTTAATCTATTGTAGGTCCAGAGCCTGTTGCGATTATTGTGAAGTAGACAGTTTAATTCCCCTATGTAGTCGCGATGTGGAAATAGCACTCTCGCCTAAGGCCTAAGCACGGAGGTATATCTTACCTACTTATTATAGTAATTAAAAGAACATAACAAAATTATTATTTTGATTGGCTTATTACTCAGAATTAGTATTTGAAATAAAACAAAATTTTTTGAATATGACTTAAACGTGACGAAGGATAGTGATAAAACTATTATATAATTTGTTATGATACACTTGGGAGTTTTACCCTTGGAACGTACTAGTTGGCTAGTGATAGGTGAAAAGGTCAGGATTCACCTCACTTATGTCTGCCTGGGGTGGTGAAAACGATTTTTTTTTCTTAATTTCGCGCGGGTGGTATCGTCAAGAATTCCCGTGACATTGACGAATTTTCAATAACACCTGGCTCAATTGTATAGGAGGCTCATCTCATCAGCTGATTTTATTCTTTTCATCGTACTGGAATAGAGATTGTCAAAAGGAGATGGCAAACGCAAAATGCAACCAATACATTGGCAATTATGCACTGTCGTGGTGGTAAAATTTTACCTAATTTAGCGCACAACGTTCCCACAACACACAAAAGCTGCAAAAATTACGCCTTCTCTACGTTCCATTCGCCTAACATCAGCACAAAGGTTCTGACAGCCGGAACGCGACATGTATAACGCTGTAGAGATGAGCTAACCATAACAATGAACCATTCGATAATGGGCGCCACAGTTATATAACTGCGTTTTTCCATACCTAGGATGGAATGGAAATTTTTTGCTTTAACGGCTGGACGGCGTCATACGCCATTTTAGCAGAGATCTCTGATCAGAAAAGTGGTGAAGAAATAAAATAGTGTCGTGGCAAATTGTGAACGGAAAAGCCTAATTTAATTTAAAGTAAATATTAAAAAAAGCAGTGAAACCACCAATTATTGTTAATACACATAAATGTACATATAGCAGGGGAACTGACGAACGCTGCCCTCAAGTGCAGTTAGTGTACCATCAAAAATCGGGCAGTTTACAGCAATAATAAAACAGTCTCCTGTCTTTTGCGTCGAACTTTCAGGTAAAAAATTTTAGGTTATACATAAAGGTATTGCTCAATTACAATAATAAAGTAAAACTTAACAACTGAAACAGAATTTCTCAACTCGTTCTTACATAATACAATTTTGAAAGGCTGAAGAGCGTAACTTTACATTTTAAAATTGAAAATTCCCTCGAAATTAATGAATGCAAATGGCTATTGTTTAACCTACTCTCAGGACGTGAAAACAACGTGTGCAATCTTCCGAACAACAGCAACATCAACAATTGATAGCACTTCAATATCAACATTCCTCACATCTTGACGTTCACCAGAGCTAACAGTACCGTCAGGTCTAAGGGCTGCCACCATTATTAAGTGCAACACAGCGCGCTACCAAATCGACGCGCCAGCAACGAGCGTAACCACCACTGACAGCGCCAACCAGAAGTGCAACAACTACCCGGATACAACAACACCAGTTACAACAACAACAGCAGGGCCGGCTAACATAGGCCTGCTGCAAAAACCCGACTTCCACAACTAAAACAACTACCAGACTTACAACCACCACCAGCTACAACAACAACAGCAGGGCCGCCGAATATAGGCCTGCTACAACAACCCGGCTACAACAACAAACACCAAATTTAACAACAACAATGGGTGGGTTCGGTCCGTGATACGGAAAACCACATTCTTTTTGTTCCAACACTGAAATTTTCAATAATTAATACCGACGTATACAAATTGGCCAGCCCAAAACAATTTAGATGGACTTAATTAGAAGGTCCTAAATAAAACTTAGGGATTTCCATAAAACAGTGGCACTAATTCGAAAAGTCGAAATTTTTGCGGATTGTTTGAGAAAATGTCGAAATGACACTGATTATAATATAATTCATTTAGCTACGTATAAGCTACCCTTTACAAAATTGTACACAGTAATTGTTTTTTTTTTTTTATTTTGTTGAATTCGGAAGGATGTCGCTGTGCATACAATTTTGTATTGGTATCGTTATTTGCACTTCAATTGGACATCTAGACAGTGTAATGAATGTATTAATGATTATTCAAAAAAAAAAAGGAGGAATTTTTTTTGTCAACATAATTCTTAATACTCTTTATAATTATACTTTGTCTAAGGTTAGTGAACTACAAAACTAGATTTTAATTACTTTAAAATGAAAGATGTCAAAATTTGTTCTCCTTGCTTCATTTGGAAAAATACGTACAAGTTCGGAGCATAGGTAGACTTAGTTAGCTTTTAATTGAGAAGATCATTTAATGAAAACGATAGAATAGATATAATATGTCATATAAGTATTGCTATAGTTATGTGGAACAGTTAATAGACTGAAACAAAATTAAAGAAAAGAAATTTCGGGAGGAGCTACGATTTTTTTTTGTTGCACAGTCTAATGCACAGTTACATAAGAAGCATACACTTTCTTATTATATTTGGTTAGTTTCATGCCAGACCGATGGTTGGTATCGCCAATACTACATTACTATAAATGCTGCCTCCAAAGAAAGGGGAAGGAGTCACAATATTAAGATTGAGCGATTTGTTCTGAACAAAGAGTAAGGCCTCCAGTGGTGTTAGCAGTGCTTAGCACGAAAAAGGGTTATGCCCTTGGGCACACATTGTTGGAGTTGTAACAGCAGTGAATGGATAGCTCTAACCTACCCATCATTGGTCAGCTTGAAATGGAATTACCCAATGGTGGGAATACATACCTATATGTCATCATATACTAATTTTGTGAACTTACATACATATTTGTAGCCACAACACCGATAATAATTAATTGGGTATTAGTAGCAACTAACACATAAATGCTAATGCATAACCATTAATACTACTGCATAACCCTAAATACTAATGTCTACCCCTAAATTACAAATAATTCACTAATTAAGTTAAAATCTCCCATTTCCTTGTTTAAAGCAGTCGTGTGCGAGTGGTCGTACCTTCGAATTATTCGAAACGAATCTAATCGTCGGCCTTTTTATTTTTATTTCTATTTTCAGCCGTTTTAGTTCCTTTTGTTTCAGCAGTTAGTAACCGGTCATTGCCGGTTCGGTAATTTTTTTTTGCGTTTAATTTTTTTGATTTGTTTTTTTTGAATTTTAAATTTTGAATGTTTAACGGTCTGTCCGTGGCATCCGGTCCTGCCGGATGTCGTTTTATTTTGAAATGTAAGCGTTTTGAATGAGTTCTGCGCTTTTTGACCATTGGAAAGGCATGCAATTTTTCTGCTTATAGCGCAGGACAGCAAGGTTGGCAAGAACCCAGCCCAGCCGACATGACTAACCACAGTGCACCCCAGATCATGCCGACTGCCTTCCTTGCTGCTCCATTGTAGATGCGAAACCATAACAGATGGCGCCCAACGTGGCACCCGAGGCGCTGGTCTCGGTGGTCAGTTCGGGTCAACTTGTGAAGTTGTCCATCCCACCAGTCCGAGGTGATCAGGCTGTCCGGAGTGGTCATCGGGGCAGTAGCGGAGGGTTCCACCAGACTGAACGTCGTGTCCTCTGGATTTTGTATTCACCCGGTGAGGCAGTGCTGCACGCACTTAGTTTTTTTTTGTAGATTTGGGATTTTAGTTTTCCCGGATGTTGTCCGTTAGTCGGCTCTGGTTTAAAATATGTGTCCCCTAATTGGGTTCAATTTTTTTCGTTAAATTTCATAATTTTTTTATCAATTCTCTTCTGCCGAATTTGTTTTGTCTGGTATAAGTGTGTGTGTTACAAGACCCCAGCTCATCTCAAGTTTCATATGGTAGCCTGGAATACCAACTAGATAGCGACGGGTTGAGCTGGGATTCAAAGCGGCACCCTTTCCTGTCGCACCAGTCTGGGGAGCGGCTTCTGAAACCGCATCATCCATTGCGGCGGAGGCAGGAGGGGTGTCCAGTTGAGTTTACGGGAGGTCCCTGCACCCCCCAGCCAGTCCCAGGGGTGAGCCCCTGGAGACCGCCCCTGCGTTGCGGCTGGGTGTGCTGGGACCGAACTTTGTGTATCTGGAACTGACCTAGTGGCCCAACCAGTCCCAGAGACACATCCCTAGGATCCCCTTTTGAGGTGCGGTTGGGAGCACTAGGGACAGGTATGAATAGATGTGTGATAAGTTTTTTTTTGTAGCCAAAACAAATTTTTTTCTTATACCCCTGCCTTCTAATGATGGGATGTCAGCATTCCCATTGCATCTAAATACACAAGTAGTTTTGCGAAACCTATACTGTTTTTTATTGATTATATAACACGTATATTTCAATAACCACTTTATTTCCAGCTTTTTGAATTATTTTTATTATTCGATGCGATTATCAAATAAATATTGATTGTATTTATTCTCGCGATTTTTTTTCTCGCTCAAAAATTTTATTTTCTTTTTCCAAGAACGCAATCGTCGGTATTATAGGGTGAAAAGGGGTGAATTCTGACCTTTTTCTTTAACCCCTAACTCCCTTGCGTGTTGCTATAGATAGAAGTTTTTTTATAACACCAATACTGAAGTTTAACAATTTATTAAATTTTTTTTTGATTATAATGTCGCATGCCCAGTCGTTTGGGCGAATGGGCCAGAACACTCCGTTCGGGAGTGAAGGCAATTTTAGAGGGAACCAGCTCCTGGGTAGCAATAATAGGGGGCTTTTTCGAAGGCCAAGCGTCCCTGGTGATGCATACACAAGTAGGTGCACGAGATGGAGGTCCAGCGGGGACGAATGCAAGCTCGGACCAAAATGAGCGGCACGAAAAAATGGATAGACCAGGAAGCACCAGCAATCTTAACGCGCCCCTGATAAATGCGGGGCTAATGACCAATGTGTCGACATATGCACTGGACGGAGCTGGTGCTTTGCCAATAAATTATGGGAATTTTGGAGGAGCAAGCGATAGGGCGCATAACCCAGGGATCCCTACCGAAGCTCCTTGTGGAGACTCGTGGGTGGAAGTGTTACATCAACTTTTCCGAACCTCGCAGGAAGAAATGCGGAGGGAGATGGGCACGATTCGAAACAACATGGACTAGCTCAACGCAGCTCTCGAGTCTGCTCAACAATCCATGAATTTTAACAGGAACGCGATTAGAACGGAACGTAACCCACTTCCAGCGGTTGTAACCCCAACGAACCCTGCTTCGAGCAGCATAGTGATAAAACCCCAGGAGTAGAAAATATCGTTCGATGGTACTGGGAGCGTTGCGGATTTTCTGTTTAATCTAAACACCCTTTGTGAGCGTACACAATGCGCTGACGAGCAAATAATGGCTAGTTTCCACCTATTCCTTTATGGGCGGGCCGAAGAGTGGTACTGGTTGTTTACAAAACAAAACCCAAACGCGACTTATGCATTTTTGTGCTATTCTTTAAAAAGAGAATTCGGTACTCCGAAAAGTGACCACGAGATTATGATGGAGATCTCCATGCGTAAGCAGAAGCTAAGTGAGTGCTATAACGTGTTCCACACGGACATAGTCTCCTTAAATGCGCGCCTAAGAGAACCAATGTCAGAGGTCTTACTGATTGACATCGTAAAAAGGAACGTCAACAGTAGCCTTAAGCTGATGCTCTTCAACGCGGAATTGAGAACCCTTCATGATCTACGCCTTATAGCACGCAGAGGAGAACAAGTGCTGAAGGAAAGCAAGTTATTGGGAACCACTTACCCGGGACGTCACGCGAGCGAGTCCCGCACGATAACCATGGACATGAGGATGGAAGGCGAGGACTGCGAAGCTGATCCGCAGATAGAGACGCTGGAGTATCGATGCAACAGGAAACCGGACTTTTCAGGAATCCAGTGCTGGAATTGTCAGGCCATGGGGCATTCATATATTTACTGTGAGGGACCCATTAGGAATCCGTTTTATGTTAAATGTGGGCATAGGGGAATATTTACTCCAAAATGCCCTAGGAACCATCGTAGGCACGGAAACCAGTACCCGAGCGAGAAGACGGGGGAAACTCGTTCGGTATCCTAGCCCCATATCAGCCCGTGCTCGAGGCGTCGTCCCGTGCGCTGAGCCAGAGGCTGGGTCTCTCGCAGGTACAGGGTAGCAGGGAGGTAATGAGCTTCCGAGGAGTAGTGGTACCCTGGCGAAGGAGTACCCAAAGGTAATAGTAACTTTACCTGACAGTAAAGATAATTCCAATAGTTCAGAATCCGATAGTCAAACATCCTCATCCGCGATTGATAAACCGACCAAAATTTTGCAACGCCAGATAGGGATGCCGCTTGCCAGACGCATTTTCCACTTAGTCTAGAAGAAAGGAAACATAGGTACGAGCGAATAAAACATGCGATTTTTGAAAATCAACCGGTATCAGAAAATATTTTGAGGTGCAGGAACAGATATCACCGGAGAATACAGGAGCGTAGATTGCTGCAAACCACCACGTTAATGCTTACGGAGGATGAAAGGCCTCTCGTTAAGGCAAAAATCAAAAACAATTTTGTTGTGGGGTTGTTGGACTCGGGAGCCAACGTCTCCATCTTATGGAAGAATTGTGAAGAATTTCTAAAAGATAACGGCTTCTATTATCAGCCCCTACGTGCTTTCATATATACCGCCGGTGGCAACAAGCAAAACATCTTAGACTAGATATCTTTACCGGTCACCTTCCAAAATACCACTAAGGTTATTCGTTTTTAACTTGTTCCTTCAGTTCTCCAAGAAGCTTACTTCGGGGTTGATTTTTGGAGAGCATTTGCGTTAGCTCCCGAAATATTCCCATGTGTAGAGTGCATAGAGGTTAGCAATGAAAATGACGAAGAACTTAATCGCCATGATTTGTCACCAACCCAGAGAAGAGATTTACAGAAGGTCATAGAGGCGTTTCCTTCATTCTAAAAGTTAGGTCTGGGGCAAACGAAGTTAGTGGAGCATCACATTGACACTGGTGATGCGGCTCCTATAAAAAGCAAACATTTCCCTCTTTCGCCACCGAGGCAAGCCGAAGCTTTTAGCGAGATTGACAGGCTCCTCGAATTGGGAGTTATAGAGGAATCGAACTCTCCGAGGTGTAGCCCTGTGGTACTGGTCCGAAAACCAGGGAAGGTTAGGTTGTGCATAGATTCCAGAAAAGTCAACGCGGTAACTAAGAAGGACTCATACCCGCTGCCTCATATTAACGGCTTATTGAGCAGACTGAAGGATACGCACTTTATTAGTGGCATTGATCTGAAGGACGCGTTCTTCCAGATCAAATTGACGGAGTCCTCCAAGGAAAAAACAGCATTCGCGGTTCCGGGGAGGCCTCTGTAGCACTTCAAGGTAATGCCCTTTGGTCTGTGCAATGGACCGCAGACTATGAGTAGGCTGATGGACAAGGCAATCCCTTCGCGTCTGCGGGAGGATGTCTTCGTCTACCTGGACGACCTGATGGTATGCAGTACGAACTTTGAGGACCACCTGAAGTTCCTGGTGGAAGTAGCAAAGTGTTTGACCGACGCAGGTCTGACAATAAAAGCAAATTTTGTCAGAAGGAAATTCGATATTTAGGGTACTTGATAGGCAGCGGGTGCTTAAAAGTGGATCCAGGGAAAATGGAAGCGACGCAAAACTGTCCGATCCCTAAATCTCCTCGTCAGGAGCGTACGTTTGTGGGCATGGCAAATTGGTACAGGGCATTTATTACCAATTTTGCTGACTTGGCAGGTCCCTTGACCGACTGCCTTTGTAAGTCATCAGGCCCTTTCAAGCTTACTTCTGAAGCTATAGAGGCCTTCTTGGCCCAACCCGATTTTCCAAAGAGTTTGTAATCCAAAACGACGATTCCAAAATAGGTGTTGGCGGGGTGTTGTTCCAGGTCGATGATGAGGGCGCTGAGCATCCAATCGCGTTCGTTTCAAAAAAGCTGAATAATGCTCAACGCAAGTATACAGTAACCGAGCTGGAATGTCTCGCCGCCATAGTCAGCGTGAAGGGCTTCCGACCCTATGTTGAAGGATTACCGTTTCGGATTATCACGGACCACTCTAGTCTCAAGTGGTTGATGACGCAAAAGGACTTGAGCGGGAGGTTGGCCAGGTGGTCGCTCCTGCTGCAAAGATAAGACTTTAGAATGGAACATCGCAAAGGCACCCTGAATGTAGTACCCGATGCGCTTTCGCGGTTTGATGCCGACGAGTTGACTTTCACTACCACACCCGGGGAAATAGATTTAGTCTCCCCTGAGTTTAACAGTAATGAATACCTAGATTTGATTAGGACCGTCACTGAAAATGGGGAGTCGCTTCCGGACTTACGAGTGACGGATGGTGTAATTTTCAAGAGGGTTAAATTTCGGAAGGGGGTGGAAGGTGGAGAAGACTCGCTATGGCGTTTGTGGTTGGCGAAGGGGCTGACGGAGGAAGCCGTGAGATTGGCACATGACGCCAACCAAAGTTGCCATGGTGGGTGGCAGAAAACATTAGAACGTATTAGGCAAAAATATTTTTGGCCACAGCAAGCTAAGGACGTTCGAGACTACGTGAGTAAGTGCGATACTTGCAAACTCGTAAAACCTACCAACCAACAGTCCAGGCACCCAAAGGGAGTGCCTTTGCATCCGAAAGGCCATTCCAGAGATTATATTGCGATTTTCTAGGGCGTTATCCGAGATCTAAGCGGCGAAATCAATTTCTTTTTATAGTATTGAACCATCTTTCAAAATATGTCTGTCTAAAGCCCATGCAGAGAGCCACAACTGTTAATGTTATAAATTACTTCGCTTCAGAAATTTTTCCAGCTGTAGGGGTCCCTGAGTTTATTCATAGCGACAATGGTAAACAGTTTATCTCGAAGGAAAAGAACCAATTTTTAGTAAATTACGGGGTGACGCACGTGAGGACGGGATTATATTCTCCTGAAGCGAACGCATCCGAACGCGTTAACAGAGAAATTGTTTCTAAGATTAGAATTTTCCTGGAGGATAAACCAGACCATACCGACGATTGGGATAAGCATATACCCGAGATTTTATCACTTTTGAGAAGTGATTTTCATACGACGATTCAGTGCTCTCCATACTTTGCATTATATGGTCAAAATATGGTTCAACATGCCTCAGCGTACAATATTTTAGAGAAACTCGACAGCCTTAGGGATGACCAGGTTATCATAGCAAATAGAGCCGACAAGTTGACTAATATTCGTGAGCAAATACGTAGAAATTTAGATCAGGCAAAGGATAGGGTAATAAACACCTAAAACAAGCGCTCTAGGCAAGTCAACTACAAGGAAGGTCAGGAAGTTTTCCGGAAAAACTTTGCTTTGAGTAACTTCAAACAGGGCATTAACGCCAAATTCCTGCCAAAATATCTGAAGTGTCGACTGCTCCGAAAAATAAGCAATGCATTGTATGATCTCGAGGACCTAAACGGGAAATTGATAGGTCGCTTCCATGCTTCGTATATTCGTCCACAATAACCTACCAGAACGTTTTTTTTTTTTCTTCAAACTTACAAATTGATTTTCTTTTTTCTAAACTTACAAATTTGATTATATTTCATCTGGGCGTTGTGGCGCCCAGTATTCTCCCCGAGCAACGATTTCATAGGGCGTTCACACGCGTTCTCACCGGGAACCGTGACCAACCTGGCAGTCCGAACTTGGGTTGGACTAGCCTTACGGAGTTTGGACGAGTTCTCCTTTATCAAAATGTCTACATACATAAATTTTTGTTTGCCTTTCTGTGGAGGCGATAGCCACTAGAAAATACCATACGGAGTTTTGACGAGTTCTCTTTTATCAAAATATCTATATACATATACTTATTTTTTTTTTTGCCTTTCTGTGTGGGCGATAACTACAAGGGAATACCATGCGAAGTTTTGACGAGTTCTCCATAACAAATGTCTAATTGCCGCAAAGCCTTTTAACTAAGAAACTGACTTGATTTACTTCTTTTGATGGACCTTTTGTTGCCCGGCTAGCTTCTCGGGAGGTTCCTGGTAGTGGCTTCCCACAGGTGAACCAGTTTCCTGTTCGCTTCATCGTCAGGTCTTCAAAGCGAAGCAGGTTTGTTATGGCCCACTTGGGAGATTCACCCTTGGAACGTACTAGTTGGCTAGTGATAGGCGAAAAAGTCAGGATTCACCTCACTCATGTCTGCCTGGGGTGGTTAAAACGTTTTTTTTTTTCTTAATTTCGAGCGGGTGGCATCTCCAAGAATTCCCGTGACATTGACGAATATTCAATAACACCTGGCTCAATTGTATAGGTGGCTCATCTCATCAGCTGATTTTATTCTTTTCATCGTACTGGAATAGAGATTGTCAAAAGGAGATGGCAAACGCAAAATGCAACCAATACATTGGAAATTATGCACTGTCGTGGTGGTAAAATTTTACTTAATTTAGCGCACAACGTTCCCACAACACACAAAAGTTGCAAAGTTTACACTTTCTCTACATTCCATTCGCCTAACATCAGCACAAAGGTTCTGACAGCCGGAACGCGGCATTATAACGCTGTAGAGATGAGCTGACCATAACATTGAACCATTCGATAATAGCGGCCACAGTTAGATAACTGCGTTTTTCCATCCCTAGGATGAATGGGAATTTTTGCTTTAACGGCTGGACGGCGTCATACGCCATTTTAGCAGAGATCTCTGATCAGAAAAGTGGTGAAGAAATAAAATAATGCCGTGGCAAATTGTGAACGGAAAAGTCTGATTTAATTTAAAATAAATATTAAAAAGTGAAAACACCAAGTATTGTTAATACACATAAGTGTACATATAGCTGGAGGAACTGACGAGCGCTGCCCTCAAATGCAGTTAGTATACCATCAAAAATCGGGCGGTTTACATCAACAATAAAACAGTCTCCTGTCTTTTGCGTCGAACTTTCAGGTAATAAATTTTACGTTACACATAAAGGTATTGCTCAATTACAATAATAAAGTAAAACTTAACAATTGAAACAGAATTTCTCAAGTCGTACTTACATAATACAATTTTGAAAGGCTGAGGAGCGTAACTTTACATTTTAAAATTGAAAATTCCCTCCGAAATGAATAAATGCAATTGGCAATTGTTTAACCTACTCTCAGGACGTGCTAAATTGCCAAACATCGTGTATATTAATATTAAGCAATAGTATTTGAGAGACACCGCGTGTCTCCTCCGCGCGTGTGAGGAGCACTGGGTGTTGGAATATCCCCAACGAATGCCACGCAATATCCCTGATTCCTCAACTGTGAGTAACGTTCCGGTAACACAACAGCAGCACCAATTACTACATCATAAGTATAATCATCAAAAACAAGTGCATATGTAATGATCGGCAGTAATAGTGGTGTTAGCTTAGTGGTGGAATTTTTATCAACACCAACTACAATATCACCACCCTCAACCATATCCAGTAATACCGCCATCACTAGCACATCAGCATCGTCATATACCAAGGCCACCAGACGTATCGACAATTGCCACTCCTAGAGTAATATATCAACAAAAACAACGTGTGCAATCTTCCCAACAAACAGCAACATCAGCAATTGATAGCACCTCAATATCCACATTCCTCACATCTTGACGTTCAACAGAGCCAACAGTACCGTCAGGTCTAAGGGCTGCCACCATTATTACGTGAAACACATCGCGCTACCAAATCGACGCGCCAACAACGAGCGCAACCACCACTGACAGCGCCAACCAGACGCGCAACAACTACGCGGGCCGGCTAACATAGGCCTGCTGCAAAAACCCGACTTCCACAACTAAAACAACTACCAGACTTACAACCACCACCAACTACAACAACAACAGCAGGGCCGCCGAATATAGGCCTGCTACAACAACAAACACCAAATTTAACAACAACAATGGGTGAGTTTGTTCCGTGATACGGAAAACCACATTTTTTTTGTTCCAACATTTAAATCTTCAATAATTAATACCGACGTATACAAATTGGCCAGCCCAATACAATTTAGATGGACTTAATTAGAAGGTCCTAAATAAAGCTTAGGGATTTCCATAAAACAGTGCCACTAATTCGAAAAGTCGAAATTACCGCATTTGTTTGAGAAAATGTCGAAATTTTCACTGATTATAATATAATTCATTTAGCTACGTATAAGCTACCCTTTAAAAAATTGTACGCAGTAATTAATTGTTTTTTTTTTTTTTTCATTTTGTTCAATTCGGAAGAATGTCGGTATTCATAAAATTTTGTATATGTATCGATATTTGCACTTCAATTGAACATCTAGACAGTGTAATGAATGTATTCATGATTATTCCAAAAAAAAAAGGAGGTATTTTTTTTTGTCAACATAATTCTTAAGACTCTTTATAATTATACTTTGTCTAAGGTTAGTGAACTACAAAACTAGTTTTAATTACTTTAAATTGCAAAATGTCAAAATTTGTTTTCCTTGCTTCCTTTGGAAAAATTCGTACAAGTTCGGAGCATAGACTTAGTTAGCTTTTAATTAAGAAGATCATTTAATGAAAACGATAGAATAGATATAATATGTCATATAAGTATTGCTATAGTTATGTGGCACAGTGAATAGACTGAAACAAAATTAAAGAAAAGAAATTTCGGGAGGAGCTACTATTTTTTTTGTTGCACAGTCTAATGCACAGTTACATAAGAAGCATACACTTTCTTATTATATTTGGTTAGTTCCATGCCAGACCGATGGTTGGTATCGCCAACACTACATTTCTATAAATGCTGCCTCCAAAGAAAGGGGAAGAAGTCACAATATTAAGATTGAGTGAGTTGTTCTGAGAAAAGAGTAAGGCCTCCAGTGGTGTTAGCAGTGCTTAGCACGAAAAAGGGTTATGTCCTTGGGCACACATTGTTGGAGTTGTAACAGCAGTGAATGGAAAGCGCTAACCTACCCGTCATTGGTCAGCTTGACATGGAATTACCCAATGGTGGGAATACATACCTATATGTCATCATATACTAATTTTGTGAGCTTACATACATATTTGTAGCCACAACACCAATACACACATCGATAATAATTAATTAGGTATTAGAAGCAACTAACACATAAATGCTAATGCATAACCATTAATACTATACTGCATAACCCTAAATACTAATGTCTACCCCTAAATTACTAATAATTCACTAATTGAGTTAAAATTTCCCATTTCCTTGTTTAAAGCAGTCGTGTGCGAGTGGTCATACCTTCGAATTATTCGAAACGAATCTAATCGAATAGTTCGAACAATTCGACTAATTTGAATAATTTAGAGAAGCGCTTCTTGGGTTTTAAATTTAGATTTTGGGCGATAATTTTTCTAAAGATTTTGAGTATAATAAGAAGAAATAGAAAACGTCGAGTAGGATAATTGCTTTTACTATTGATTTCATGGAGTGGGGTCGATCAATATAATGGAATGAGTAATTATCTTTTATGAATGGTTTACAATTATTTACTTTGTTCAGGATATTACTAATAAATGTAACAGAAAATAAGTGAGACTAAAATAAGAAAGAAGGGCTATCCAACAAGAAAAGTAGGCGTAATGCAAGTTTGTTTTTTGAGCTTTTCTAGAATAAACATTAAGCTTACAAACTTTGATTATTTTACCTTTAGCTTAGAGTCAGAATCCATATGAATTTGTTTTATTTTATTTCATAATGAATTATAAATAAATATGGCAAAAATGGGAATGCTGGCGTTCTGTCTCATTTAGAAGGCACTTAGGTATTTCAGGTAAGGGGTCACCGAAAATTTAGGTGCGTCGGTGGCCATGGTTTTTGTGGGTGGAACAAAGCACCGGGCGTCGCAACACCACCCGCGGCGCCCCCTATGTATATTCGGCCTTTTTATTTTCAGCCGTTTTAGTTCCTTTTATTTCAGCAGTTAATTACCACCCGCGCTGTTAGTTCTGCTTACTCCAAACTGGAAAAAGAAGCGGTAAAGATGGGTTTGATGGTGAATGAGGACAAAACGAAGTACCTGCTGTCATCGAGCAAAGAGTGAGCGCATACGCGCGCGCCTTGGTAACCACGCTACTGCTGCAGCCATAATTTCGAAACAGTAAAAGACTTCGTTTATTTGGAAACCACCATCAGCACAGCAACAACATCAGCACTGAACTCCAGCGAAGAATCAATCTTGCCAATAAATGCTACTTTGAACTAGGTAGACAATTGAAAAGTAAGGTCCTCTCTCGGCGATCGAAAATCATACTCTACAAGTCACTTATCGTACCCGTCGTGCTATATGGGGCAGAAGCATGGACCATGACAACAGCAGATGAAGCGGCTTTGGGAGTGTTCGAGAGAAAAGTTCTTCGAACGATTTATGGACCTCTACGCGTTGACGATGGCGAGTACCGAAGAAGATTTAATGATGAGCTGTACGAGCTATACGCAGACATCAACATAGTCCAGCGAATTAAAACGCAGCGGCTGCGCTGGCTAGGCCATGTAACGCGAATGAATGATGATGCTCCGGCCAAGAAAGTGTTTCTATCGGACCCGCCTATGGAAGCAGAGGTAGAGGGCGGCCCCACTCCGTTGGAAGGACCAGGTGGAAAACGATTTAAACTCCCTTGGTGTGACCAATTGGCGCCGGGTGGCGGAGCGAAGGAGCGACTGGCGCGCCTTGTTGGACGGGCATAACCGTTTAGACGGTTAAGCACCAATTAAGTAAGTAAGTAAGTAAGTAACCGCTAATTGCCGGTTCGGTAATTTGTTTTTGCGTTACATTTTTTTGAATTTCTTTTTTTTTTTTGAATTCTAAATTTTGAATGTTAAACGGTCTGTCCGTGGCATCCGGTCCTGCCGGATGTCGTTTTGTTTTGAAATGTAAGAGTTTTGAATGAGTTCTGCGCTTTTTGACCATTTTAAAGGCATGATAGGAATTTTTCTGCTTATGGCGCAGGACAGCAAGGTTGGCAAGAACCCTGCCCAGCCGACATGACTAGCCACAGTGCACACACAGATCATGCCGACTGCCTTCCTTGCTGCTCCATTGTAGATGCGAAACCATAACAAATTATAAGTTATAATGACCTATTTTAATAGTTACTATCCTTTCTTTTTGAGTCGGAAGAGTCCGATTAAAATATTATCCTAGGTGAAAGTGTATACAATCCCGGGAATACCCATAGCATTTTCATGACGAAACATGCATCCTTTTTATTTTTCGGACTAAGGCATGGTCAGTGTATGGAGTTTGGTATGTTACCAACTTCAATATAAAATTCTTAGGTTTAATAAATTAATTTCAGGAACATTCAAGTACCTTTTTGGAGGTGGACTGCCAAAATAACGGCCCAAAATGTTTAAGGAAAACTTTATATGCACTGGGATTTTCCAGTGAATATAGATCGATTGCAAATTTGTTTGGAGTAGGCAAAATTTTAATTGAGTTTTGCAATGAAGTCTGGGCGTGCATGGCGTCGGAATATTTCAAAAGTTTCCCCCTCACAAGGACTGGGATAGAGCAAGGAGTAGCAGACTTCAATGCAATGGGTTATCCACAATTTATTGGAGCCATAGGTAAGCAAATTAATAACAACATGAAAAACAGTTTAAACCACAATTCGTTGTCAAATACAACTGGTTGCCACATAGAGATACACCCAAAAAAAGAAGAAGCTGTCGACTACTACAATTATAAGGGTTGCTATTCCGTAGTGCTTTTGACTTTGGTGGACGCAAAATACCGATTCATGTACATCCACTGTGGTAGCCCGGGAAGATGTAATGACTCGAGTATATTTGAGCGGTCGTCTCTCAAGCGAGAGCTGCAGGAATGTGCACTTCTCGATGAAGTGAGCTGGTATCATGGGCGCACAAAAATACTAGTGCATATTATAGGCGACGCCGCGTTCCGTCTCTCGCAATATGTCATGAAGCCATACCCGTACAACATCGACAACTCGGCTGGATAGAAATTGTTTAATTATAGGTTATCCAAGTGTCGACGAGTTGTTGAAAATGCTTTCGGCCATTACAAAGCCAGGTGAATATTCATAATAAAACGGAAATCTCTTTCAGTCCTAATACAAATCGATGTATGTACATCGAGTATGTACATCACACACGTAATAATTATGACAAGACTTTAATTTGTCAGCAGACTGTTAAAACCCGTTCAAAAATATGGAAAGATATTTGTTTAACCCCAGTATCGATTATCCGAAAGCGTTTACGAAAAATGTTATTTTGGGAAGAGATATTTTTATAGCATAACTAGCAAAGACCCCGCGAAATTCGTTTCGCCGAAAATAAGTTAGATATTCCTGAAATACTTTTTGAATCCTGTTGAGCAACTTTAAATTGTTCATTGTTTTATTTTATTTTATAAAAGCTTACATAATTACAGAAGTTTTAAAACAAAAGTGGCTTGTGAAAATCAAATTAAATATGGATATGCAGTCATGTTTCAAATACTCGAACCAATTAATTTTCTTGATGCAACAATATCTGCAGCTGTTCCACAATTTCTCGTCTGACGTTCGATCGAATTGCACATCGACGATCCAACTCGAATTCGAATTGCCGATAAAATAAATTTGCAAAAATTGTTGGTTAATATTGGGCAATGGTAATAATGATCCTATTCGATGATAAATTTGCAGTTTATATCCATTTATTGAACTACCCTATGAATAAAAGTGCATACATTTCTGTACACACCTGTGTGGACAACGAAAGCAGCAAAATTTAAGAGAATTTCACTTACATGTATTTTTCTTATTAAATGAACATAGTTGTGTTAATTTTCGAAAAAATCTCAAATTTTTGATATCATATTACATAGGTTTCCTAAGCCCACTTGCTAAACAAAAATTGATATTTTTAACTCAGAGTTGACGTCAAATGAAGGGTTAAATTCATACATTTTTTACAAATTTTCAAATTATTATTATTATTATTATTAGCTTCTTTATTTAACCGTAGCTATTTAAAACTTTCAGGTACAGTTTAATAATACAAAATCGGTAATCTTAACAATAGCTAATTGGCTCATTGCGAGCTATAATGTTCTCTAATATGATATATTATCAGTCTTTTAAATACATTAATATTTCTTTCGTTTTTTATATTGCTTGGCAATTCATTAAAAAGTTTTAGGCCTTTATACATTAAAACATTTTGTGCCTTTTGGATTTATAAAATTTAATTCTAAAATCATTCTTGTTCCTTAAGCCGTAGGGTTGCACATCTCCTACATATGCTATTTGGCTCGTTAAGTACTTTGGTAGTAGGTGATATTTCATTTTAAACACAAAAAGAAGTACGTTCATAATTGTTCTTTGATTGATATTTAACCATTTCAGAGTTTCTAACATATATGTGATTGTGTCAGCCTATTACATAATAGTATGCACCGCATCCCTTTGTTTTGTAGTTTTTGCAGCCTGTTTTTCATCTGTGTGGATCCCAGGAATAAAATGGTCGAACAGTATTCAAAATGTGGCTTGATAATTACATTAAATATCTTTACTGCGCTGTTGATAGGTTTATTTTTGCGAATTCTTTGGAAAAATGCAATTTTTTTCGAGATTTTACTGCAGATATAATCTATATGCTTATCGAAATTTAATTTTTGTCGATGACAATGTCTAGGTATTAAATTTCGTCAACTTTATCTATTATTTCATCATTAACTATAATATTATCTTCCGATTCGCCGTTGATTACAATTGCTTTCGTTTTTTTAACGTTGAGTTTTAGCTTGTTCATACTAATATAGTTATAGATAAATTTTAAGTTATAGTTCAACCTAGCAATACACTCCTGACATGAATTTCCACTGGTACCACCATGGAGATTTTCCAGTTGCTGGGAAATTCACCACTCTTTAGAGAATTATTAATAATTTTCAGGAGGGTTGGTCCTATTATTTCGAAGGCGCACAGTATAATTTTTGTCGAGACGCGGTTGTAATCTTTTTTATTGTTCATGACTTTAATAACGCTAAAGAGATCGTTTAAGTCCAATATTTTAAATTTAAATTGCGTTCCACATTGCTTAACATAGTTAGTATATGACACTTGGGGAATATCTCTGTTGAGCTCTTCAACACTTTCAATAAAAAATGTATTAAGCTCATTAGATATTTCCACTTTATTTTTTAGTTCATGGCCTTTCACAATTATTTTGCCTATTTCAGTTCTTTCTTCGTTTAATACGAGTTGCTTTATTGTTCTTCACATTGCTTTTTGGTCTTTTGAAGTATCAATTTTATTATATATATATTTGTTTCGCGCACTTTGGAGCTCTTTAGTAGAGTAGTTTCTATAATCTTTATAATTTTGCCAATCCGCAAACGAATTGTTCCATCTGGCTAAATTGTATAATTATATTTTAGTATGCTTCATTTTGCGTAGATTGTTCCCAAAGCACCCATCAAACTTTTTCTTTTTTGTAACCATTTTAGTAGTGATCATTTTATCAATGGACTCTTTTAGTTTATTACTTAAAATACTAGCCATGTCGCTTAGACCGCTATTGCTCCTCATAATATTTTCAAAATTTGTATCTTGCAGTTGTCTTATCAAAAGATCCTTATCAAATTTGAATTTTTGAACAGTAATTTTTATTTTATCACGGTTAATTTGCCGGTTTTTTAGATTTATCTCAATTGATTCGTGATCACTTATTTTATAGTTCATGTTCACCTTAGCTTCAACATCAGGCATATTAGTCACTACATAATTAATCAATGTAGCGCTAGTATTCGTAACTCTTGTTGGTTCTGAAACAACTTGCGTAAACGCATTGTCTGAGACTGCTTGAAAAATTTGCTGCTTTTATGCGCTGTTTACTAGCCAATCTATATTAAAATCACCCATTATTAGCGTTTCACTAGCAACATCACTCAATTGATCTATTTTTTCGTTGAAAAAGTCACAAAATACCCTTTCTGGACAGTTTTGCCTGTCTGGCGTTCTATACAGTCCAACCAAAGTCAAATTTGTATTTTTAGGTGTTACTTTTATAGTTAGACACCATATACTTTTTCCGATTGCAATTTCTTCTATCATTTCAAATTGCCACTGCGTGTTTACATAAAAAACTACGCCTCCTGTATGATTCGATATACTATCACATCTCACTAATTTATAGTCACTGAGTTCTATTTCATTGTTTGGTATGTTATTTGTAAGATGGGATTCAGTTACGCAAATAAAATCAAATTGCTTTTCAACTGAGATGGCTGCGAGCAGATTGAAATGCGCCCTGATACCGCCAATGTTCAAATACAAACATTTTATTGGTTTGCTAAAATAAGCATTTGTGGCCATAAATTGAAACAGGGTATATTTGTTGTTCCCGACGCGTTTCGACGTTTACCTTACGTCTTCTTCTTTGGGGATCTATTTAATGTTAAATATATAAAATTAAATACATTAAACATTATACATTAGATTATCTAACAATAAACATGAAACTGACACATCATTTAACACTTCTTTGCTACTTACATTAATATTAACATTAATAATTATTTGTTCAAGTACTAATACAATTTGTTGCACAACATTATTCACACATTAAATGACGTTTGTTTATTTTTTTAACATTCTACTGCATCTCTGTACAACAGCTGAGTAGACGCTGCTTATATTGTCAAAATCTTCTTTGAAGTTCATCGCGTTTTGTAATTGTTGTTGAATGCGTATACTTTCCAGCGTCAGCCTCGTTTTCTCTCTCCGTTCAATGTCTAAAATTTTAACATTTGAGAAATCCGCTACGTGATTGCTCTTTGTTAGGTGTTGTGCTAGCCCGGTCGACGTTTTTTTGTTTTCTGCATCTTTCTTATGTTCATTAATTCTTAAACCTAGTTGTCGTTTTGTTGTACCGATGTAACATTTGTTACATTTTTCATTTTCGTTACCATTGCAAATTATTTCGTAAACAACATCGGTTTGCTGTTCTTTTTTAATTGGGTCTTTTGTTCTAGTGAAAATTTTTTTGAGCGTGTTGTTTGGTTTATGCGCGTAATTAATGTTTTTGTTATTTATTGTTTTATGTAATATTTCATTATCTGTAAGGCCCGGGATGTAAGTTACGCCGATATATTTCTTGTTCGTATTATCTTGTTGTGTGTTGTTATCTTTTTTGTGAACTCTGTTCACAGTATTTTGGATTAGTCTATCCGTAAGAGAACTTGGATAGCTATTGCTATATAGAATTTCCTTTATCTTTTTAATGTTATCCGTCCAGAAATCTTCATTGCTAAGTAATATTACTTTTCTTATTAAAGTCGTTGTTGTGTTGATTTTTTGTTTCCATGGATGGTTTGAGTGGTAATTTATTAATCGTCCCGAGGCAACGGATTTTGCGTACCAATTCATTAGAACATTTTAATTTTTTCTACTTACTTCTACATCTAGGAAGGCTAATTTATTGTCTTTTTCCATTTCAATCGTGAATTTTATACTCGTGAGTTGAAAATTTAATGTGTTTAATATTTCTTCCGCGTCGTTAGATTTAATTATTGCGAATACATCATCTACATACTTGTTGATGTATTTGATGTATATGTCCTTTTTCTTTAATTCAGCTATGCTGTCGTCAAGGATTTTGTCTAGTACTATATCTGCTATAGTCGGATATAGTGGATTTCCCATTGGCATCCCGTAGGTTTGTTGATACACTTTTGAATTGTACATGAAATAATTGTTTTCTCGCAGGCAAAATTCTAGTATGGTTTGGAATTGTTTCTTTGAAATATTTGTATGTCTTTCCAACTGCGTCCATTTTTTCATAATCGTCTGTATTGCTATGTGTGTGGGAATGTTTGTAAAAAGTGAAATTACGTCAAATGATATAAGTATTTCGTCATCATCAATATTAATATTTTTCAATCTTTATTTTAATTGGAACGCACTTTTTACATTATAATCATCAGATATTATGTTTTTCAGTATGGCACCGGTATGTTTAGCTAACCTATAGCAAGGTACTTTCGTAGATGATGATATCGGCCTCAGTGGCATGTTGTCCTTGTGGATTTTCGTTAGACCGTATAATCTGGGCGCGACAGCCGCAGTACATGATAAGTGAAATTTTTCTCTTGCATTAATTTTATTTTGTTTGTATAGCTCGTTAACGATGGTATTGTTTTTCCTCATTAGTTGTTGCGTTGGATCCTTCCTAATTATTTTGTAGACTTTCCTGTCGGTTAGTAAGTCTGCCATTTTTTCCTCGTACTCGGTTTTATTTATTAATACCGTTTTGTTACCTTTAACCGCCTGTGTTAATATTATTTTGTCCTTGTGTTGACGTAAAAACTTCTTTGTGTCTTCGAAAGTTCTCATAATTAGCTTATCTTTGGGGTTCTGGTTGATTCGTCTTTGGTAGCTAGTGATTTTTTCAGCTATGCTGCTTCTTATTGCGTCCTTACTTTTTTCGTCTTCGATCTCATGTAGACCTTGTTCCAGTTGCGCGATAAGATGTATTGGAGAAAAGTTATCTTTTGTGACCGGGAGTGCAGAGTAATAAGCAGCTTTCTTGAGGTACGTCGATATTCGTTTTGTTTATGAACCAGTCCTCGTTGAATCGTATGCCAAATTTATCTATGTTTTTTGTTATTTGTGTTTGGATCTTCTTTTGGTGTGTTTTTTCCGTGGCGTTGATGAAGTAGTTTGTGAAATGTTTTTGTTTTTCCATAATATTATCATAGTCGTGTTCATTTAATTTATGTTTTAGTGTATTAGTTACGTATTTTAATTTGTCTTCAATTATTTTAATGTTTATATTTGTTTCTTTAATTTCTAGGTTTAATATTTTTAGTAAAAAACCGGTTTCCAATTTTTGTAGTTGGGTTCGGGTAGACTGGTGTTTAAAGGAGTTTGCTAAGAATCTAATTTTACCTCGTAAGTGTGGTGGTGTGATGCCGTAGCTCTTGCATTTGAGCAGAAATTTAAGCCTTTCTTTTTGTTTCGCGATATTTTTTGATTTTTTGTTAAATTTATTAATATTATGTTGTGATTCTTCATTGTATCTGGTTTTGATGTACCGAAAGAAATGTTTCATTTTTATGTAAGACTGTAGTTAAGATGTTTTGTATCTCGGATTTGCTCACTGATTTTTGGATCTTTATTATGTTGTTTGGGCCAATTTATAAATGAATGGTTTGCTAAAATAAGCATTTGTGGCCATAAATTGAAACAGGGTATATTTGTTGTTCCCGACGCGTTTTGACGTTTACCTTACGTCTTCTTCTTTGGGGATCTATTTAATGTTAAATATAAAAAATTAAATACATTAAACATTATACATTAGATTATCTAACAATAAACATGAAACTGACACATCATTTAACACTTCTTTGCTACTTACATTAATATTAACATTAATAATTATTTGTTCAAAAACTAATACAATTTGTTGCACAACATTATTCACACATTAAATGACGTTTGTTTATTTTTTTAACATTCTACTGCATCTATGTACAACAGCTGAGTAGACGCTGCTTATATTGTCAAAATCTTCTTTGAAGTTCATCGCGTTTTGTAATTGTTGTTGAATGCGTATACTTTCCAGCGTCAGCCTCGTTTTCTCTCTCCGTTCAATGTCTAAAATTTTAACATTTGAGAAATCCGCTACGTGATTGCTCTTTGTTAAGTGTTGTGCTAGCCCGGTCGACGTTTTTTTGTTTTCTGCATCTTTCTTATGTTCATTAATTCTTATACCTAGTTGTCGTTTTGTTGTACCGATGTAACATTTGTTACATTTTTCATTTTCGTTACCATTGCATAAGCAGCGTCTACTCAGCTGTTGTACAGAGATGCAGTAGAATGTTAAAAAAATAAACAAACGTCATTTAATGTGTGAATAATGTTGTGCAACAAATTGTATTAGTACTTGAACAAATAATTATTAATGTTAATATTAATGTAAGTAGCAAAGAAGTGTTAAATGATGTGTAAGTTTCATGTTTATTGTTAGATAATCTAATGTATAATGTTTAATGTATTTAATTTTATATATTTAACAATAAATAGATCCCCAAAGAAGAAGACGTAAGGTAAACGTCGAAACGCGTCGGGAACAACAAATATACCCTGTTTCAATTTATGGCCATAAATGCTCATTTTAGCAAACCAATCATTTATAAATTGGCCCAAACAACATAATAAAAAAAAACAAACATTTTATATTAGACGTTAATTGCTAATACTGAATCCTTTCAGATTCAATTTTTAATTTTTTTTGTAACGATTGACAACAAGTATCTCTGCAGTCATGATTTATGCACAAGCTTCTTACATTAAACCTTTGTTTTGCTTTCACACAATTAACACATCTCAACACATTATTTGTACACTGACCATGCGTATGGCCCCTCTCACCACACTTGGCACATATTTGGTCCTTTGTGATGAAAACCCCAGCACTTAAAACATCTTAAAATATGATTACTCTCATACACTTTGCATCTATCCCATTCAGCGTTTATTTTTTTTTTTAACTCATGACCTTCTCGAACCCCTGTCCATCTATTTCCAGTAATTCATTGTGAACCGCTGGATCTTTATACACTTCATATAGCTATCCTTCAAATTGTTTTGGTTTTTTATGGCGTTTACGATTACCTCTCCTTCCAGCATTTCACTCAGACCACTTATTAAAATTTTTGGTTTTCTCATATTTGGTAATTGGATATCATATTTTTCGCTCACTTTTTCTTTAATATCGTTAACTAATATCTTTCTTGCTTCATCGCTTTCGCATCGTATTGCCACTGCTCCGTTTTGTCTATTAGCTATTCTGCTCACACCTACACTCAATTTTGATGGCTGAATTATTGTTTTTACTTCTTTCTTCGTTACTTCACTTTCTTGATTTGCTTTTGGCTTCAATATGACAGGTGCTTTTCCCGCCACTCCACCTTTTAATTTGTCTGCGTAGGTCGCTCTTACGTCGACCCGGCTCTCTTTATTTTGGTCTGTGATTATCTTTTTAATTTGCTTTACAGTTTCATTCACTTTACTTATTTTTTCCTCCACGATACTTTCACATTTTTTTTCATTATCTTTAATTAAACTTATCAACTCTTTGTAATTATTATGCGCACCATTAATATAATCAATGCATGCATCACATAAAAATTTTAAGTTTGAATGCTTTAACAAGGCATCCGTTTCATACTTGGAAAAACCAATACATTTAATGTAAAATACGCCTCCACATACACCATTGCACGGAATAGTGGCCTCCCGCGACCCACATTTACACTTTCCGCACCTCAAATCCATGTCAGTACCTCACTTATAATTGTCAAATCACAAAATGCGTCCTTTTCGCTTTTTTTTATTTTTATTTTCGAGAGTATTTATTTTTCAAACTCTCCTCTCGCAAAACACGTCTAACCTCTACGACATTCTTCTTCGTACCCTTGTTAACTCGGAGCTATAAATTTAACTTGCCGTTCAGCAAGTGGGCCTTAAATATCTATTCATTGAATATTTACTCTAAAATTACCGATATTAAATTTATGGAGGAAAAATGTTAAAACTTGCTGCTATTTTTTCACACATTCACCGATAATAATGTAGCTGACATCACACGACTAAATTACCTTGAAAGTCGGCATAATGTCATTATGTATTATATTAGTTATTTTTATTTAGTTGCGTCAAACGACGTCATTTGGAAGCAGGAATTATATGCTTGTATATTGTTTAAAAAATGCTTCGATTGTCCTGTTGCTCCGGACTTCAATGAAATCAAAGGCTCAGGTGTAGCTTGCAATACCGACAGTTTAATTTTTCCGTTTGCACAGCACAGCCCCACTGTTTCATTTTTGAATTTTTTCACACCAAAATACTGACAAATTTTTGTCATTGTGCCAATGACAATGGATGTGTGTGAACTGCGGAATCGTATTCGAACGCGACACGTTCTAAATTGTTACGAACACGGGTTTGTCTACGAACACGAACATTCAAATTGCAACGTTCACTCCTATCATTAGATCGATTACGAACAACCGCACTACGCTGCATCCTTAATCTATCACTTCTATTACGTGTTTCCCTTTCTTCTTCACTTTGGGCAGAACGCATCCTTGCATTTCGGTCATGTCTGCCTACATTAAATCGTTCGCGTTGTTCTTCTGAGCGGTTAGACACACGTCTAGCATTACGGGTACGACGACCGATATTGCGTCGTATTGGGGGCATAATTAGTGCTCACTGGAAAATGAACTTTAAACTTGAGAAAAAGAACCAAAAGTTTATTATTATCAGCACAAAAACACAATTCACTTCTTATTTATAAAATTTTTTAATATCTGTCTATCACTGAATCCAATGTTTACGATTTGTTTAATATTTTTCAATCGCTAAACGTGTTTTTTAATGTTCCAATGTGTACTATATTTTTTAACATATCTCAATCATTGCATTTTCTTTTTAAGTTTTCGCTGGTTCACATGTATATACGTACTTATTTTTTAATTAATACGCGAGCTAATTGCAATGAAAGAAGAAAAAACGCAAACCCTACGAATTATGCATGACAATTACTGTTACTTGTGGTGGGGTGAGATGAGGTATCTATTATTAGTAACTTTTCCTTTGAAAGCGCTGACGCATGTTCTAAACGCAAACCAAATCGGCCCAACAATTTAGTAGTTTGGTGGCACACACCACATTTTGGTCGATATCTCTTTAAAAGGTTCACATATTATTAATACCTTTAATTTAATACCCATATCGTATAAAAGCATCCTAGGGTCACCTCTTATTCATAATTTGGTCCATATTCCGGGAATGGGTTCTCGTATGAACCCGGTTTCACCTCCTTGTTAAAACTCTCATCAATACCTATCAATTGATACCTATGTCGTACAAAGATATTCTATGACCTATATCTCCAAAAGCCGGGGTCGGGACTCCAGCGCCACCTCGGGAGTCAATTTATAGTAGGAACGTTTTCTTTTAAAGCGCTGACGCATGTTCCAAACACAAACCAAATCGGTTCAGTGGTTTGATAGTTTGGTGGCATACAATGTACTGAAAACGCAAGAAAATGCGAAATCGTGAGATCTCAGCTTTTCGCATTTTTCGGCTGCAAAATAAACCATTTTTGAATTTTTTTATCTATAAACCTTCCACAAAGAAGGTCTAAGAAACAACTTTTTACAGAATTGAGATCGGATAAGCCGTTTGCGCAGGCATCGCGGTCCTCCGAAAGACATTTCATTTTTATATATATATATTGAAAATTCGGAAACAAATACACTCATTGTCACTGCTAATTTAGAAAGGTAATCTACCTACTAAGAAATGCTATGGACCATATAGCCCGTGTGGCCAAAACAGGGATATATTACAAAGTGCGGTCGATATTATTTATACCTGTCTTTCAATATCCCTTTCCACATTTTTGGGTCTTGTCGGCCGATAAATTAAAAGTTTACCATACTAATTTTTGGTATTTTACAAATATTAATGACAATATCTGTCTCCATTAATAAAGTTACCCCGTACAGCTGTGTACAACAAAAATACAATATATTTGTTTTGCAAATATCCCGAGGAGTTTTAGAGATATCGGGTATCCGCTTTTGGATTCGAGATCCTGGGGCCAAACAGCGTTCCTGGGTATCACTTTCGGATTTTTTGCTTTTAAGGGCTCGGCCACGGTTCTAGAACATTACTCAAATATGTACATATATTTTGTAATGGTCTAGGACAGCGGCTGACTCTTGAAAAGTTAACTAGGGTGATACTTAGAGACGCGTTTCGGGTCCAGGATCTCGCATTCGTTGTAGGGATCCCGATATCTGTAATAATTCTCAATAAATGTGCAAAAGAAGGCTGTAAGTTTTCATGTGCTTGTAGTATTTTTCATGATTTGGTTGCACCTAATTTTTAGCTATTTTTTAAATAGTCAGGTGCTGTCCTAGATCACTACCCCATATTTCTTACATGTATCTCATTGTAAAATTGTGTATTTTATATTTTATGTCGATGTAGCGAATGCCAGCAACCAATACTGCCAATGGCTGGGCCATTTCTCCATATATATGAGAATTTTTGCGTGGCCCACGCAAGTCGCTGGCCTTTTCCTCCCAGAGGTCTATAAACGCCTCGTCTGCTGCAGGCGTCCATAGTATTTCAGTTTTTTTTTATTCATTATTTGGGCCATATTTGTGGTTTTACCTTTTTTTAACTTTTTTACCTTTTTTAACTTTTCAGTTTTTTTTATTCGTTATTTGGGCCATATTTGTGGTTTTACCTTTTTTTAACTTTTTTACCTTTTTTAACTTTTTTAACATTTTTGTCATTGACAATCGCAAACAATGTTGCCATGGCTTCGAGAAGAATGTGAAAACAAAAGAGAAACAGTTGACATAAATGAACATTATTGCCACCAGTTAATAATGAAAAGTATGCAAACCCAACACAAACACTCTTTCAAAGATGGGTTTGGAATGAGTTTGGGTTTCGATTTTTGTATGGAATTTGACAAGTGTTTCGACTTGTGTTTTCCCCTCAACAGGCTCTTCGAAGGCAAACACGGTGTTTGCATTTGGTGGAAACATGATATAACACTCGAAATTTGTCAACGAAAAACCATAACAAATTCTCTTAGTACTATACTTATACTTTTCCATAGCAAATTTGATCCTGTTTTTTTCGCCAGAAAGTTGGATCCAATTGTCATATTGCCTTGAAATTTGATGCACTCATTTCTGTTGAAACAAAAATTATTCGGTATAAATAAATTCGATTCATTTAAAAGGGCAGTTTCATGGGTATAGGGCCGGATTTTTATTCTGTCTTTAAAAAATAAAATAAAATAATTATTTTCAAATAAAAACCCAAAGTCCGGAAATAGGTTTTACTGATAATTTACAATAGGAATAACAGTTTGGGTCACTGGTTATAATTTTTACAGGTTTCGCAAACTTTTTTTATTTCTGTAAAATTTGACGAAATACGCACCCACGCACGGTCTGTGGAAAACTCCAATCTTTTTTTCATGAAATGTCCACATTCTTAAATTTTTACTCAAAAAATATAATAAAACGATAGTAAACAACGTAGTGAATGAAGCAAAGCGAGACCCAAAAACAAGTGAATATTTTAGACAGCACAAATGAGTGTTCGTGACACTTTGTGTCGCTATATAATGCAATACGAAAAAAAGTAAGGCAATCACCTACCGTGACCGATAGTCACTGAGAGTCACCGAAGTGAATTAATGCTCTTACATGATACGAATTTGGTTTCACTTGGGTGAAAGTGACTCTTCGCGTCGCGTTGCGTTATACATCCCTACAAAAATCGTGTGACCAAAAACGCACACAGCCACACGAATTTTTGACAGGGATGACGGTTTGGAATGAAAAATTCTGCAAATGAAATAGCCTGTTGACAATGTATCGTGCTCTCTCTCACCTACTATATTCATTGGTAATGTGAATTATGTAATTTTTGCTTGCAAAAAATTTTCTGCGAGTCCGCATTTTCCGCGAATTGAGCTGCAGACCTGTGCTAATTTTGGAGCATTAAATATTGTCGAATATATATAATTTTTGTAGGTAAATATAAAACGTTCATGCAAATCTGAATAGGTGTGATAATTGAACATACTTTTCGCAATACCATTTTGAAGCAACAGTTGTTTCCTCTTTAAACTTCAATAATGTAGTTAAGCATGCCCAATAAATCAAACGATGTAAATCATATATTTATTTTTCCTCTTTTCTTCATCCAATAGTTAACAAATTCCATGAGCCTATCCATTGAAGCAACAGTCGCCGACTGCTCCGCAACCCAATGCACCATATACAAATGCAAACCTCCCAGGTGCTCCTTCAAATAATGCTACACAGCAAGATGCTCTACCATTATCCAATGGACCACCAACTGGTATGCAAGCGTAACAACGGCACCAACAATAGCAACAACTTTATAGCAATATGCCAATGATCAAACATCTAAGCCGCCGCCTCGAACCAATGTGCCAGCGCCTCCAGCAACGACACCGCCAGGGCAGTTTGTCCCAACCAAATTTTCTGTCTAATAAATTTTGTTATTTTTCTAGACTGGTCCTCCTATAACTGGTCAGCTACACCACCAACATCAATTGCAGGCGGTGTTACATATCCATACCAGCAAGCAGGTGAACAGCAAAAGCTACAACAACAACAACAACCGCAACTGGGTCCAATGCCACGACAGTCTGGTCTAATGCAATCACAATTCGGTCAAACGCCACCTCAACACCCTATGGACCAGCCATTTGGTGGCCATGAGCAACATGGTTCTCCAGGTATGCCGCCCGCATCTACTGGACCAGGAGGGGCAATGATAACACACCCAGTTATGCCAAGGTATATACCATAACAGCAACCGGGTTAAGCAATGCCACAAAAGCAGCAGCAACAACCTCCCCAGCCTGGCTAACTGCCAATGCCACAACAGCGGGGCTATCCACCACAACCTGGTTATCCTCAACAGCCAGGTTATCCTCTATAACAACCAGGTGCACCAGGTGGTAACATGGGTCAAATGATTCCACCAACACAGCCTGGACAGGCGCCAATGCCCAGTCAGCCACCCATGCTGAGTCAACCCCCAATACCCGGACGTCCTGGTTATAATGTATGCTAATACAACTAATATATTTCAAATATTCCTGATGATTATGTTTGTATTATTTTCTGGTATATATCAACAGCCACAACAGTATGATCAAGCCCAACGTCGTTTAGATCCCGATCAGATGCCAAATCCGATAAGCGTTATCATTGAAAATCAAATTAGCGCTGGTGCTGCTTTTATTACTAATGAACAGGGTTTATTACCACCATTGGTGACCACAAAATATGTGATACAAGATTAGGGTAACTCCTGGCCACGTTACGTTAGGTATTGATATTCGAAATTAATGTTCTGTTTGGCAATTATATTGATCTTTCTCGTTTGCAGGTCCTCTTTGTATTGCATATCTGCAGCATCTGATTTATTAAAAACAACAGCTTTGTCCATTGCACTTACCGTCTCACCAATGGCACGCACGGTTGAGGGTGAATATGAGCCACCCATTGTAAATTTTGGTGAATTGGGTCCAATTAGATGTAATCGCTGCAAGGCTCATATGCAATTTGTAGATGCTGATCGTCGTTTCCAATGTCTTATGTGTAAAGTAACAACAGATGGTAAAAAAAATCTTTCACTTTTACTTGTGTTCATTGATCCATATTTTTCTCAACAGTGCCAACTGAATATTTCCAACATTTGGGCCACACCGGACAGCGTGTCGATAAATATGAACGTCCTAAACTTGTACTGGGTATATGAGTTTTTGTGTAAAAAATTTTTGGGTACCGATAGCTCTCAAGGTAAACCTCAACTCATATCCAACATCAATGGCTTGCCTTCAATTGTGGACGATGTACGCCGTATGGACAAGCATACTGTTGATTCCAGTGGTAAGGCCACAATTTCAAATGGGGCAACCATTATGAAACTATTGGATATTGTGCATCCAGCCGTAAAACTCTAGTCGACATCGCCAAATTTCAAGATGATGAGGTAAGTTTTTTGTTATATTAGAATGTGTAGAATAAAAATTTTTCTCTTATCAGGTCGGCGATGGCACCACTTCAGTAATGCTTTAAGCAGGTGAAGTCTTAAAACAAGTAAAGCATTACAATTATGCATGACCAAAATATGACATGGCTGTACATGTCGAAGCGCCAATCAAAGAAAAAACAACGTGCTTTATTGGAAAAATGCGCTGCCACAGCAATGTCCTCCAAACTTATTCATCAAGAAAAAGATTTCTTTTCTAAAATGGTTGTAGACGCTGTACTTTTCTTTGATGGACCCAACGTCATCAAAAAATATAAAATCGCATTATTAAATATATAATTGGAATTGAAGGCTGAGCGTGTACCAGAAGAAGATGTGAAACGTACAATGAAAGCTTGTGGTGGTGCTGTTATGACTACAGCTAATGATATTTATTAAAGTGTTTTGGACCAATGTGATTACTTTGAAGAACATCAAGTTGGTGGTGAAGGTTTCAAGATTTTCCAAGGTTTGATAGTGGGTTTGACATTGATTTTATTTTCATAGTTTATAATTATTTAAAGGTTGCGTAAATGCTAGAACATCTACATTGATTTTACGTGGCGGTGCCGAACAATTTTTGGAAGAAAATGAGCTTCGTTACATTATGCTATAATGATTGTGCGGCGTACAATTAAACATTATTCTGTTGTTGCTGGTAAGTCAAAATACAAATTGAAAAAAATGCCTAATCTTAAATTGTTAAGTAATATTATGAAAAGATTGTGTGTAACTCTGGAAGGAAAAACTATAAAATGTGTGTCAGTGAAATGATAATCATTGCTTTTGGTTGTTAGTTTTGAGGCATCGTCTTCGAGTGCCTTCTGATCGTATATGCCGTTTCTTTTGCCAACTACCTCTAAGGCGTTAAACTGATCAGTAGCGTCGCCGTGGACTTGTTCCGTGTAATGTAGCTCAGCTCTATACCAAAACAATAAAAACATGTTTGTACACCTGTCGTGGACTAACAGCCTTAGCTTAAGAATTTAATACTTGTCATATCTGTTTTACTGCATTCCTATGCAACTGTATTTTATTTCAATTTAATTTCAACGGCTTCCTTTGTCTTCACTCTTTCATGAACGAATACCGAGGAAGCACGAATAAGTAAGTGAATTAATTTCAATAATACCATTTTATGTACTATAAAATATGATTTTATAGATATTAAAGCTCCAAGATCAAAATTTGTAATCATAAATTGCTGCCATTTGAATAAACGAGTTTTTAGTATATTCGTGCATTTTATTATTATTTTATTTTATTATTAAAAAGAGAGGTTATGTCTCAAAAACACACTTGCATCGACAACCGCCGCCAGCCATGCAGATGAAGCAAAACTAGAGTAACTTGCCGACTCTGATGCTATACTTGCCCCATCGATGAATGCATGTATATCTACCGCCGCTAATTTTGCTATACCCCACATACCACATACAAGTTTTTTTAATGCATGTATATCTACCGCCGCCAATTTTGCTATACCTCACATACCACATACAAGTTTTTTTAGCACTCCTTACTGTACTAACTCGAATCCTATTACTTACGTCGACAAATTTTCACCCGCAATCATCAAACAATGCCTATCTATGGAAACCATTGCAACTCAAGTAGGTCATACTATTAGAAACTATTCCACTCCCCTTTTACCAAACACAAAATCGATCTAGGTCAATTCTACTGGTGCCAATCATGTACCGATTTCGTCGCCAATACGAAACAACGCCCAAACCATATAGCCAGCATTTCATACGAAAAATTCAAGATTTGCCACAGTTTTCTGGTTTGCCTGAGGAGTGGCCTATGTAGCTGTAGCTTATAAGGAGACAACGTATTTATATTCATATACAAACGTGGAAAATTTATTTCGGCTACAAAAAGCACTGAAAGGAGATGCCCGCAACAAAGTTGAATCATTGTTAATACATCCATCAAGCGTGGATGCAGTCATGTCATCGTTGGAGTTCCATTTTGGACGACGATTTCCACCCATCACCGCTGGAAGAATCAACGAAATCGCCAACTTCAGTTCCATGGTAACCAATTTAGTTGCATTTTTGGAAAACGCTGGAGCTGTTCCGCACCTTACCGACCCAAGTCTACTCGATGAATTGGTGGGCAAGTTGTCATTATATAAACGCCAAGAATGGGCGCGTGACAAATTTACAATAAATACACCGCACCCTACAATTCGCGACTTTAGTTTATGGTTACAGCAAGTTTCTTTGTATATTGTAATGGCCACTGAAGTAAACAAATTATCTAACAGCCCAGAACAGCTGACAAGAAAATGGAATAGGTCAGCAAATACCGTACTTGCCATATCCGAAGAAAATTTTAAGTGCCTGTTTTGCAAAGACAAACATAAGCTACATCAATGCCAAGAGTTTAAAGATGTTGATTGTGAAAAACGATGGGAAATTGTAAAAGCAAACAAGCTTTGTTTTGGCTGCCTGTATCCGGGCCATAGTATGTATAACTGTTCGCATCGTCGTGAGTGTAACATTTCGACTTGTCAGAAGTATCACAACAAATTACTGCACAATCAGACAAATCAAAATGCCACTAATGGCAGCTCTGCGATAACCGAAACAGCTATAGCTACTGTCAGCTCCTGTCAATCTTTTCGAGAATCGTCAATGAGTTCGAAAAGCGGATATGGAAACATACAAAATAAAACTATTAAAATTCCTTCCAGTTAAATTACATGGTCCAAAGGGTTGTATAGAAGTAATAGCCTTTATTGATGAAGGTGCAAACGTTACGTTATTGGAAGAAGAAGTAGCAAAGGAAATTGGGGTTACAGGTAAAAAAGAATTACTACGCCTGAAATGGTTCGACAACAAATCGACTAATGAAATTTCTAGACTTGTAAATTTAGAAATTGCCAGTACTTAAAGAGATAATGTAAAGTTTCTTATGAAAGGGGTGAGTACTGTTAGGAAGTTGTTGTTGCCTCCGCAGACTTTGCAAGCGAATATATTTAAGAAGCAGAATGCGCAGTTAAACGAAATACCAATAAAGAGCTATACTAATGCGACCCCGAAAATTTTGGTACGAGTTCCGCATACTAATTTGATACGCCGATTATCTTGCTTTGGAGAAGTGTGAGATTGATTTGCCCCTCATAAACTCATCTGACGATATTAGAGCTGAAAACATTTTAAGTAATACAACCGGATTTGTTAATGATAGGTATGAGACAGGCTTATTGTGGAAATAAGATGCGGTTACTTTCCCAGATAGTTATAATGCTGCGCTAAAACGACTTCAAGCGGTATAGCGTAAAATGATATTGGATAAAGAATATGGAAAATGGCACAAAAAGAAAATAGAAAAATACGTAGAGAAAGGTTATGCAAGGAAACTTAAAAGTTATGAAGCGAATTTGTCAGACGAGTGCGTATGGTACTTGCCGCATTTTGCAGTATACAATTTAAATAAATGCAATAAGCCAAGGCTTGTTTTCGATGCTGCCAGTACCGTTGACAATGTTTCTTTGAATTCGACGCTTATGAAGGGTCCTGAGGAGTTTCAGCCGAAATCATTACAGACGATTTTATTAAAATTTCGTGAAGGGAAGGTAGCCATTTGTGGGGAAATAAAGGAGATGTTTTACCGTATTAATATACGCTATGAAGACGTAAATTCACAGCGGTTTCTCTGGCGTGATGGAGATATATCAAGGGAGCCTGATATATACGTCATGAAGGCCATGATTTTCGGCTCCATCTGTTCACCGTGTTCTCCTCAATTTGTGAAAAACTTAAATGCATCAAAGTTCGGCAACGCGTTTCCAAGAGCTGTTGAATCGATGGTCACCGGCACTACGTTGACGATTTTGTAGATAGCTTTTCCAATGTTGAGGAAGCCATAATCGTGACGAAGAAAGTTATAGAAATTCATGGACGAGGAGGGTTTGAGCTCAGAGGATTTGTTTCCAATTTTACTGAGGTTCTACTGGCTATAACAACAGCGCCAACAATTGAGTGCACCACAAAAAATATGTGTAAACCTGAATTATCTAGCGAGAAAGTATTGGGTATGCATTGGGAAGCTAAGGGCGACTTTTTTTCTTCAATTTGACTTTCGCTAGAGTACCGAAGGCCGTTCTGGAAGGCATTCGACGACCTACAAAGGCAGAGTTGCTGAGTTTTAGTATGTCAATTTTTGACCCAATCGGGCTAGTTGCTAACTTGACTTTGGTTCCAATAGGCTGGCATGATGCAATTCCTGATGACGTTTACGATAAATTGTACGAGTGGTACAAATCCTTAAGAAACCTTAGGTCATTTAATACCCCTAGATGTTACAGTAAGTATCTTAAGGATCCTTCTGCCAATTTCCAGTTACACATATTTGTGGACGCTAGCGAGTTAGCCTATGCCGCTGTCGCTTACTTTCGTATATTGCATACTGACGAGACTACCGTTGCTTTTGTCATAGCAAAATCTCGCTGTAGCCCTTTAAAACCCATGTCCATACCCCGACTGGAACTTCAAGCTGCTGTTTTGTGGACGAGGTTGAGCCGGATAATAATTGAAGGTCACACAGTAAAACCAAAATCAGTGACCTACTGGTCAGACTCGAAAACTGTGATTCAGTGGATTCGGTCAGATGCTCGTCAATACAAGCAATTTGTTAGTAACCGAATTTCGAAGATCCTCCATGCATCTGGTATTTTTCAATGGAGATGGGTCCCCGGGTCCCTAAATCCTGCTGATGAAGCAACGAGGCCGCAGTCCTGTAATACGTTCTCAGTGCACTCCAGATGGTTGAATGGACCCGCATTCTTAAAGGAAACCGAAGAGCAATGGCCATCATTTCCAGATATTTCTAACAACAACAACGATGCAGAAAAGAAGACAAAGCAGCTATATTCAATTAGTATGGAAGTCAATGTTATACCCTTTACAAAATTTTCAAATTTTTATAAATTTCTAAAAGTGTGGGTACGATACGTCATGGTAAAGTTCCTTGGGCTAATGAAAAAAATACGAAGCTTTGCAGGGTACAACTGAAAATATCTGGGAATGAAATCTACGAAACGGAGGTATTTTTGTTCGGCTGATTCAGAAAACAATATTCAGCGATGAGATAAAATCATTGCATGAGGGGCTCCAACTTTCAAAGCAAAGTCCGTTGTTCAAGTTAACTCCCGTACTAGACGACAAGGGATTAGTAAGGCTTGGAGGTCGTATTGACAATGCCCAGTTTTTACCATTATCTACACGGAGACCAGTATTGTTGCAAAAGGAACATGTAATGTCGCGACTTATTGTTCGCCACTTTTACGAAATTGTTTACCATCATAATACAGGGCCCATTATATGTGCGATTCGGGCTAAATACTGGATACCGAACGTCGGAACTCTTTTAAAATCCGTAAAAAAGGAATGCAAGTTTTGCACGAATTCATCAGCTATACCGAGACCTCCGCTAATGGGTCAATTACCAGCTGATCGACTTGAACCTTACGTAAGGCCATTCACGTACACCGGTCTTGACTACTTCGGACCAGTCATGGTCTCAATTGGTCGACGTCATGAGAAGAGGTGGGTAGCATTATTTACTTGCCTAACAAAGAGAGCTATACACTTAGAGATTGCCAAGGACTTGTCGACCGATGCGGTAATTTTGTGTCTACGAAACTTCGTTAATCGCAGGGGTGTTCCAGTTCGCATACGCAGTGACAGAGGAACGAATTTTGTTGGAGCCAGCAAAATTGAGTGGTTGGATGTCGCAGAAGGTATAGGGGATGAGTGTGCTCGACGTGGTGTTGAGTGGGTTTTTAATACACCTGGAGATCCATCGGCTGGCGGTATCTGGGAGCGCATGGTAAGGAGTGTTAAACGTGTGTTGGCATTTTCGCTGAAAGAAGTAGCTCCACAAATTGAAACTTTGCAAAGCTTACTCATCGAAGCTGAGAATCTGATTAACTCTCGCCCGCTTACGCATTTGTCAATCGATAGTAGTGATTCCGATCCACTGACACCCAACCCTTACCTTTTGGGCTGTCATAGCAATATCCAGACTCCTTCAAGTTCGACTACAATTTGTTTAAGGAAGCAATGGCGAATATTACAACAACTGAAGCAGAGGTTTTGGCGCAGGTGGATTCACGAATATCTGCCTAATCTCACTCGACGCACTAAGTGGTACCAGAGGGTCGATCCCATAAAAGTTGGTGATGTGGTTATCATTTGTGATAGTGACGGTAATCTAGGAGAATGGAGGCGTGGAATGGTGCGGGAAGTATACCCAGCTGCAGAAGGTCAAGTAAAGTCAGCACTTATAAAAACTTCAATTGGCATCTTGAAGAGACCAGCGTCAAAGTTGGCAGTACTAGACGTGCGTAGTGAACCTCAGATAGCATGCCCTCCTTCGGCTCACGGGGGGGGGGGGGGGGGGGGGGGGGGGGGGGGGGGGGGATGTCGTGGACTAGCAGCCCTAGCTTAAGAATTTAATACTTTTCATATCTGTTTTACTGCATTCCTATGCAACTCTGTATTTTATTTCAATTTAATTTCAACGGCTTCCTTTGTCTTCCCTCTTTCACGAAAAAATACCGAGGAAGCACGAATAAGTAAGTGAATTAATTTCAATAATACCATTTTATGTACTATAAAATATGATTTTATAGATATTAAAACTCCAAAATCAAAATTTGTAATCATAAATTGCTGCCATTTGAATAAACGAGTTTTTAGTATATTCGTGCATTTTATTATTTGCCGGCGTAATAACAACACCAAAGTATAGCATTCAAACTTGCGGGTGGACAGTAGGGGTGCGATGTTGGAGGATCGAATAGAAGAAACGATGTTCTGCACAATAAACGGAGACGACCCACACGTATGGTAAGAAGCTGTCACAGTTCGCCGGATATTTCAATCGTGAGCGCAGAACTTGTAAACTGCGTCAACTGGCAGCCGATGGTAACATTGGCATCCGACCACCTACCTATACTTATTTCGCTTGAGCGTTCCGCCGACTTCATCGTCGCAGAAAAACTCACCTTCATTAGCTTTAAAAAAGGAAATTGGGACGAATACAAATCCTTTACAGACAACGGCTTTGCTGCCTGCCTATCCCAACTGATCCCGCCAAGGGGAGCGTGCTTTCCGCAAGGTCATTTAACCCGCCTCGGCTCGTTTCATTCCCACCGGTAGAATTCCCGAAATTCGGCCCCACTTCCCGGTGTAGGCCGCAAGTTTAGCGAGAGTACGTGACCTTATAAGACAGCTCGATCCCGGCGACCCCCAAATAAGGGATATAAACCAACGTATCAGATTGCTTGTGTATGAACACAAACGGGCCAAATGGGAGGAGCACCTAAGCGATTGTAACCTCTCTGCCGGTGTAGGTAAACTTTGGTCCACCGTAAAGTCCCTATCGAATCCGTCTAGGCACAATGACAAAGTTTCCATCGCCTTTGGCGATATAGTGCTGTCGGATATGACAAAATGCGCGAGCTTTCTGCCGACAATATATAATGCATTCTAAGGTAGATATCTCTCCTATCGCCAGTATCCAAGACGCTTGAAGCCATTTTGCTCCCCTACTTCAAAGCAAATTTGCAGCTAGCCTGCCATCAGCATGGCTTCAGAAAACTCCATAGCACCACCACCGCGCTAAATGTCATCAGCACCCATATAAATTGCGGTTTAAATCAAAACCCCCACCATAGAACAGTTCTCGTAGCGCTAGACCTACCAAAAGCTTTTGATACGGTCAACCATGGCACGTTACTGCAAAGACCTGGAAGGGTTTACCCTTCCCCATGTCTTAGAAGGTGGACCGCAAATTATCTGGGTGTTCAGCAGGCAACAAAACCAAGAAGAATTAAACAGGGTAGTGTCCTATCCGCACTTTTGTTTAATTTCTATATATCTAAGCTACCTTCGCCACCAGAAGGAGTTGCTATCGTTTCCTACGCCGATGACTGCAAAGTAATGGCCACAGGCCCAGGCCCAAAGATCGATTAGCTTTGCAACAGAATAAACGGCTACCTACCTGATATCTCCAGTGTTTTCGCCTCAAGAAACCTGGCATTATCACCGACTAAATCCTCCGCGACCTTATTTACAATATTGACGTCCCAAATGTCGACCATTTTGAACACCCACGTCGATGGCACTACGCTACCGACTGTCCTACACCCCAAAATCTTGGGTGTGACGTTTGATCAGGATCTACATTTTGGTGAGCACGCAACCGCAATTGTACCGAAAATCCAGAGCCTTAATGAAATCCTCAAATCCCTTGCTGGCAGTACTTGGGGAAAAGACAAAGAAACGCTCATTACTACTTACAAAGCAATTGGCCAGCAGATTGCATGCTACGCGTCCCCCATAAGGTCGCCAATCCTAAAAATTACCCACTGGAATAAGCTACAGGCCTGCCAAAATACTGCGGTGAGAACCGCCACAGGCTGTCTTATTTCCCCAGAACACCATCTACATAATGAGGCGAGAATACTCCCCATCAGGGAGAGAAATGAGATGCTAACCAAACAGTTCCTGTTGAATACCCAGAAACCTGGGCATCCCAACAGACATCTGATTGATGAGCCAACACCGCCTAGGGACTTAAGAAGTCATCTCCGTAGGTATTTTGAGGAAATACGGCACCTGAGAACTCAGCCGTATGAAGCAAAAAAACACAAGCAGGTCCTTGGTGAACTCCACAAACAGGCGTCGGACCTTTATGCCAGGAATTTCCCGGTGAATCCAGTACTCAAAAAACAGTACCCAAAACTTGCGGAAGAGAAACGTATACTCCCCAGGGAAACACGAGTCACTCTGGCTCAAATTCGTTCTGGATACTGTAAGAGGTTAAACTCTTACATATCCAGAATCAACCCCGACATACAAAGTGTATGCTCCGCTTGCAATGTGCCCCACATGACACCAACCATCTCTTTAATTTTAATGTGGAACCACCGCCTCTAACACCCCTTTCATTATGGTCCACCCCTGCTGAAACAGCAAGTTTCCTTGGACTCCCGTTAGAGGATATTGATGACAATTTGTGAACGGACGCAGCTTTTAGGTGGGGCGAAGCATTGCTACAACGACAACAACAACAGGGACTCAAGGGGTTGATAAGCGACAAAGCTTTATAGGTTCAAAGCTTCCGCAACCCAATTGTCAACCTCATCTACCCGAGAGGAATCCTGTTACAAATATGAATGTATCACACACATATTTAGAAGGCGGGGCTATGCCGACCCCAAGTTAGTCGTGGAACCAGGGGGTGGGGGCGAGATGGCTTAGAATGTTTAATGTGATCATATTAATTGTGCCCTAGATGGTTGTTGTTGTGTACGACTATCTATCGAAGCCAGTATCATCATATCTTTTGCCAATACAGGTTAGCGATGTGCTTGCGCAGGAAAAGATTTCAATTGAAAAACAAAAACCAATTAAGGGAGTTTATTATTAAAGTACTTACTTCTCTCTACATCACTGTACTGTATTAAGTTGCAATTTCATGTACATATATAATAAGGTATGTCGTGATCCGATTTCTTCGGAATTAGACTTGAAAACAATCAATACTCCTGCTGTTAGGGTTGCAGAATTATTGCTTGAATGATTAGATTTAGAACAATAATAAGTCTGGCTCAATTACTAGCCCTACATTTTTAATTTCATATTTTACTTTAGTTTATTACTTTCAAATTCAATTACGACATCAATCGTATTCCACGACACCTTCTGAAAAAAGAGGAAATCTAATCTAAATTTCTACTTAGCCCTAAGTTAACTAACTTAAATTGATTCAAATAATCCAATTTTTTATTCGAAACCATGGAAACAACTCAAATTTTGCATGAATATAACACAATTCTGAATTGTCCAAATATAAAGTTAGCTGCTGCAGCAATATAGCTCAAAGCAATTAACATATGCATTTTTTATGTAATTATTAATGTATTTACTTCTTTTTTATATTAAATGTACTAATTTAAGTTGCAGTTGCATGTACATATGAGGCTCCAAGATGCTAAACCAGATAAATGTTTATATTATATGCTATGTTTGGTTATTATAATTAAAAATAAATATTGAAAATTTTTTGGTTGATATTTTATTCATGTGGCTGCTCCAGGTAAAGTAAATCGGCAGGTAAAATTCAAGTTATATGGCGGTTATATAAATGGTAAAACCGCAGTAAAATTTATTGTCAAAAGACTGGAAAATGTCACATGACCGAAGAAATGACCGCCATTTGACGACCATTGTGACGTATGTGAGCAGGGGCCCTATTCAGTAACTGTGAGTTTTAAAATGTACACTTTTTCTTCATAGAATTTGTATGAAAGAAAAATGTACATTTCAAAACTCATAGTTACTGAATAGGGCCCCAGAACAGTGCTATGCTCACATCCTATAAGTGGGAGCGCAATGCACGATCACATTGATAGGAACGAAACGGAAAATTTGGTCACAAAAGTTCATCACGCCCATGCAAACGTGACTATGAATATAACCGCTGCAGAAAGTCACAATGACCGCAAAATGTCTTGCCAAATGACGTGGAGCGTTTTTGCCGGGATAATAACGCCGGAAATTGCATTGTGGTTAACGGCGTTATTATGTATAACGCAAGGCGACGCGAGGAGTCACTTTAACCCAAGTGAAACCAAATTCGTATCATATACGGCGTTATTATGTATAACGCAGAGCGACACGAGGAGTCACTTTCACTCAAGTGAAACCAAATTCGTATCATATACGGCGTTATTATGTATAACGCAAAGCGACACGAGGAGTCACTTTTACCCAAGTGAAACCAAATTCGTATCATATAAGAGCATTCATTCACTTCGGTGACTCTCGGTGACTATGGGTGACTGCAGGTGATTGTCTTACGTTTTTTCGTCTTATATAGCGATGCAAAGTGTCACGAACACTCATTTTTGCTGTCAAAATATTCACTTGCTTCTGGGTCGCTTTTTTATTGTCGTTTTTTTTTAATCATTTTTGAGTAAAAATTGAAGAATCTTTACATTTAGTGAAAAAAAATTTGAAATTTTTCATAGACATCCGATAATGGTTATATTTAGAGCTGCGTTCAATGTGGATGCATATTTCGTCAAATAAAATAGAATAAAAAAAAAAAAAACAATGGAAACCTATAAACACTATAGCCATGAACCCAAACTCTTATTCCTTTTGTAATCGACTTCCTTCAGATAAAATTTTTCGGGATTTTAACTTAGTAAAGACGGACTTTTATAAGTCCGAACTTTTATTTTTTTTTAAACAGACAGAATAAAATTCCGGCCTTATAACTATGGAACGGCTCATCCAAATGAATCGCATTTTTTTTATACAGAATCTTTCTTGTCGCAACAAAAAGCGGTGTATAGAATTTCAAGGGGGCATACTTTAAGGGGAAAAATGGTGCTTGTTACCGGAACGTACTGGATCTATATCACTAAAACAACAGCAAGAGCAACAACAGTTGGCTATAGTTTTTCGATAACAAGTTTCTAGTATTAATATTGTAAAGTCTCTGTAGGGACAAGGTTTCAAATCCAAATATTTACGAGAATGTACTGGTAAAAAATTCTTTTCATTTGGTTGAAACGTATCTTAGTTATGGGGCCGTACTTTTATTTCTTTTAAAGTGCGGTTTTAACTTTTATTTTCGGACTAATAAAATAAATAAATATATATATTTTATTTTATATTTTATTTTATTATCCACAAATTTTTTTTTATAAAGGATGCATGATTCGTCATGAAAATGCTATGGGTATCCCCGGAATCCCATGCACTTTCTCAAAGGAAAATTTTTTAACCGGACTTTTCCGACGAAAAAAAAAATCTATTAAAATGAGCCACTGATTATAACTAAGTTATACTATAGTTTCGTCTTTCATCAATATCCTTATCTTCGCAGTTTTATTTAAAAAACTAATTCTGAGTAAAAGACAATTCAAAATTATTAATTTGATTGAGAATTTTTTTAGTAACTATAATAACTAGATGATGCTACTTTTTAAAAAAAAATTTCTTACAAATGGGTGATTCTGAACTCATCTGCAAGACAGATGAGTTTTCGCTGATAAGTCCTTAATTGAAGAAATACACGGTTTATTAAGCACTGCTTAGGTGGAATCCCAACCGTTTGAACACAGGGACTTGTGCATACAGAGTGAGTGCGCTATTTCCACACCACGACTATTTTTTTAGGAATGAAACATTCAAATCCAGGGGAATTAAACTGTCCGGGCACAATAAAAGCAACAGGCCCTAGGCATACGTTGCTAACAACATACAAAGGTCGGCCACTTACGTGCTACGCATCGGCACTTTTTTCGCCCGATTTAAAAACAACCACTCGAAAAGGCTGCAGGGCTGTGAAAAAGCTGTAGTTAGAACTGACACGGAATACTCACCTGAACAGCATCGACACAGTGAGGCAAAAGGACTCAATATAAACCAGCATTTTGAAATGCTACACCGTTTAAGCTGAATTCTCACCAACCAAGACACGCCAGAAAGCAACTGGTTGATATATCCCTGCTTCCCAAGGCAGTCGGTTCTATGTACCGGAGCGACTCGGGATTTTTCCCGACCAAGGACTGTCATTTCAGTGTGACCCCATCTAATTTGTTTCGTCCCTCCCACAAATTGTCATCCTCCCAGCAGCTCCTTGCAGCAGGACTGCTCCATATTCTCTTACTCCGGGAAGGCATCGAATCCAATCCGGGTCCGTCTCCTGACCCCGGTTCTGAGAAATGGTTTTGCTGCATCTGCCGGAAAAGAATCTTTTTAGGACGGTCATACTCTGTTCAGTGTGTCTCGTGCAAGGGATGGTTGCATCGGACAGGTTGTTCTGGGCTTGATCCCAAAACCCGACGTCCACGTAACTTTTATAAATCTTTTGTGGCTCCTTGCTGTTCACGCCCAAGGGCGTCCCGTAGTCTACGCCTAAGCGCCCCCCACTACCTTCCAGCAGCCCCGCTGCTCAGCAAGCCACAACAAGTAGCCGCTGCTGCTCGCGCCCCACGGCGCCAACAACTCAAACAGCTGATACCACTCATAACTACTACATTCGTAGTAGAGTTGGTAGCAATGCTGAGCATCAGCCCCTGCCCCCGTCTTCGCCCCCCTCTTTTCCGGCAGCAATCGTGCAGGTCAGGGAAACAGACTCTTAGTCCCTACCTCCGTTTGCACCGTCTGCCAGCACAGAATATATAGGTTTGCTACATCCGCCCAATGCAGCTCCTGCCTTGGGTGGTGCCACTTTCCTAGATGTTCTGGTCTCCGCGACGGCAACCCCCCGACGGGTTTCATCGCGACATGTTGCCAGGTCGCAAACCCAAATCATCCGGGTACCCCAATGCTTGCCCAAGGACACCCAGTCCCAAGGCTACAACAGCAATTGCGTCCTGGCCTTCCACAACCCAGGCGTAGTCACCCGTCACTTACCCCCAGAGTGGCGACGTCTCCCCTTATGCACTTCAGAATTCTGCAGTTAAACTGTAATGGACTAACTGGGAAGATTACGGAGATAGTCGATTTCATGAAGCGGCACAACATCCGCATTGCTGCGATTCAAGAGACTAAACTCACAGCAAGATCTGCGTTGCACACCTGCTCTGGGTATAATGTCCACAGGAAAGACCGCGAGAGCGGAAATGGAGGCGGTCTCGCGTTTATCATAAACCACTCTGTGCAACATTATATATTTGATCCTGGCATCGACCGCAGGGACAATGTCTTAGAACGTCAAGGCCTATCTGTCCGGTCAGGCGATGCAACCCTAGAAATCATCAACATCTACATCCCTCCTGCCACCTGTTGCCCCAGTGGATACCGCCCTAATATCAGGGCCTTACTCACTGGAAACAATCGCATTATCTTAGGCGATTTCAATGCCCATCATGATCTATGGCATTTAAACTTGCGGGCGGACAGTAGGGGTGAGATGTTGGCGGATCAAATAGAAGAAACGACGTTCTGCACAATAAACGGAGACGCCCCCACGCGTATGGTAAGAAGCTGTCACAGCTCGCCAGATATCTCAATCGTGAGCGCAGAACTCGTAAACTGCGTCAACTGGCAGCCGATGGTAACATTGGCATCCGACCACCTGCCCATACTTATTTCGCTTGAGCGTACCGCCAACTTCATCGTCACTGAAAAACGCACTTTCATAAACTTCAAAAAAGGAAAGTGGGAAGAATATAAATCCTTTACAGACAGCCGCTTTGCTGCCCTCCCTAACCCGACTGATGCCCGCCAAGGGGAGCGTGCCTTCCGTAAGGTCATTAAATCCGCCTCGGCACATTTCATTCCCGCCGGGAGAATTCCCGAAATCCGGCCCACTTCCCGGCGGAGGCCGCAAACTTAGCGAGAGAACGTGACCTTATAAGACAGCTTGATCCAGGCGACCCCCAAATGAGGGATATAAACCAACGCATCAGATTGCTTGTGGATGAACACAAGCGGGCGAAATGGGAGGAGCACCTAAGAGGTTGTAACCTCTCTACCGGTGTGGGTAAACTTTGGTCCACCGTAAGGTCCCTATCGAATCCGACTAAGCACAAAGACAAAGTTTCCATCGCCTTTGGCGACAAAGTGCTGTCGGGCGCGAAAAAATGCGCGAGCGCTTTCTGCCGACAATATATAATGCATCCTACGGTCGACAAAGATAGACGGAGAGCCAATAGATGCGCACATAAACACAAATTCAGCGCGTCACCAATCATCTAAAGAGGTTGAGGACGCCATTGGTCGTGCTAAACCATCCAAAGCAGTGGGCCCAGACGGCATAGCCATGGCGATGCTTAAAAGCCTAGGGAAAGAGGGTTTCAAATATTTGGCGCATGTCTTCAACCTGTCTCTTTCTACCTTTGTCATACCTGAGAAATGGAAAATGGCCAAGGTGGTCCCGCTACTAAAGCCTGGGAAACCAGCTAACATAGGTGAGTCGTATCGTCCGATATCTCCTATCGCCAGTGGCAAAGGTGCTTGAAGCCATTTTGTTCCCTTATTTCCAAGCAAATTTGCAGCTAGCCCCTCATCAGCATGGCTTCAGAAAACTCCATAGCACTACCACCGCGCTAAATGCCATTAGCACCCAGATAAATTGCGGTTTAAATCAATACCCCCACCACAGAACAGTACTCGTAGCGCTAGACCTATCAAAAGCTTTTGATACGGTCAACCATGGCTCGTTACTGCAAGACCTGGAAGGGTCTACCCTTCCCACATGTCTTAAAAGGTGGACCGCAAATTATCTGGGTGGTCGGCAGGCATCGGTGCAATTTAGAAACGAAACATCAAAACCAAGGAGAATTAAACAAGGGCTACCTTCACCACCGGAAGGAGTCACAATCGTTTCCTACGCCGATGACTGCACAATAATGGCCACAGGCCCAGGCCCAAAGATCGATGCGCTATGCAATAAAATAAACGGATACCTACCTGATCTCTCCAGTTTTTTCGCCTCGCGAAACCTGGCATTCTCACCGACTAAATCTTCCGCGACCTTATTTACAACATGGACGCCCCAAATGTCGACCATTTTGAACATCCACGTCGATGGCACTACGCTACCGACTGTCCTACACCCCAAAATCTTGGGTGTGACCTTTGATCAGGATCTACATTTTGGTGAGCACGCAGCCGCAATTGTTCCGAGAATTCAGAGCCGTAGCAAACTCCTCAAATCCCTCGCTGGCAGTACTTGGGGAAAAGATAAAGAAATGCTCATGACTACATACAAAGCAATTAGCCAGCCGATTACGTGCTACGCGTCACACATATGGTCGCCAAGCCTAAAAATCACCCACTGGAAGAAACTACAGGCCTGCCAAAATACTGCTCTCAGAATCGCCACGGGCTGTCTTCTTATGTCCCCAGAACACCATCTGCATAATGAGGCGAGAATTCTCCCCATCAGGGAGAGAAATGAGATGCTGACCAAACAGTTCCTGTTGAATACCCAGAAACCTGGGCATCCCAACAGACATCTGATTGATGAACCAGCACCGCCTAGGGGCTTAAGGAGTCATCTCCGTAAGCATTTTGAGGAAATACGGCACCTGAGAACCCAACCGTATGAAGTGATAAAACACAAGCAAGTCCTTGGTGAACTCCATAAACAGGCGTCGGACCTTTATGCCGGGAATTGCCCGGTGAATCCAGTACTTAACGAAAATTATCCCAAACTCGCGGAAGAGGAACGCATACTCCCCAGGGAAACGCGTGTATTTTTATAAGTTATTTTTCGATTTTTTAAAATTTGAAATCCATCCACTAGTTTCGGAGATATTTTGATTTGAAAAATTCATAATTTCGCCTTTTTACATGGAATTACCCCCAAACCTTTCATTTGCACCAAAAGAGAAATATACCGTTGGAATCAGCATAAAAATCTCTATAAAGTCCGATTTGTTATTTTTTATTGACAATTGCATGTATTCAGCACTTAAGCCCCTTTTTCTAAATTCTTATCATAAAAATTTTAATATTTACTTAAAAATCTCGCGTTCCGGTAAATTAAATACATTAATTTCAAATTATGCAGAGAATTACAAAAACAAAATACATTGATAGTGTAAGTTTGTTTGCATTTATGTCGACGTGCCACCACCTTATAATATTCTACCAAGATAAAAAGTTATTGTTGCGGAGCTGGCAACACTATTCACCACCTTCATTTGTTTTCGTTTGTTTAATTGCAACAACGAAAAAAGCGACAATGATATACCGCTATCGACATGTGCGACCCGAATTTTAAGTGCAGGACTTAAGTTGAAATTTTACTAAATTTGGAAATTAAAAAGCTTATATTTCATAAACTAAGAGTTTCCTAGAGTTGCGGACGATAATTTTGTGATTTTTAGGACCCCTCCACCCCTCGAAACAAAAAATAAGTTGGAAAATCGTGGCACCTTATTTAAAATATTCCCCACAATCTTTACTTTTTATATTTAGTATATCAACATAATCTGATTTGCACGAATTAACGAGAAAATCATGTTAAATTTCACTAATTTACTTATAAAATATCAACACACACATTGCAAAAAATGTCTGTTCAAATGAAAACACATGAAAGTGTACAGTGTTGCCAGCTCAGCAACGATGGAAATTACCTTTGTTGTTCTCTGTTAGGATTAACACAAGGCGGTGGCGCCTCAACATAAATTTAAATGGCTTAAGTGCAGAATACATACATTTGTCAAAAAAAGAAAAAATTAAAAATCGATCTTTATAGAGATTTTTATGCTGATTTCAACGGTATATTTCTTTTTTGGTGCAAATGAAAGGTTTGGGGTAATTCCATGTCAAAAGGCGAATTTATGCATTTTTCAAATCCAAATATCTCCCAAACTGGTGGATGTATTTCAAAAATTAAAAAACTGAAAAATAACTTATGAAAATACCTTTCATCTGATGTATATATATCTTTAACTTTTCTAGTCTTTATTTACCAAAAATTTGAAAAAGATATTTTTTGGTGGAAATTTTTCAAATTTTAAGTTTAATTCTACGGAGAACATCTGTCTGCATAGGCGGCCTTCGGCCGCGCTTATAAAAAATAACCCTTCGCTACGCCATGCCAAGTCCGGATGTGTGGTATAACCGTGGCACATTCACGTGCACGCGGCGGAGAAGCAGCGCACAAGCACATGCAGATATCTTATCTGAAATGCTTCTAAAGGTATGCAATTGTGATTGTGGAAATATCGCTCACACATACACGCGCATGGGGTATGAGAGAAGCTATAAAAATTCTACATCTGTAGTTGTAGTTGAGAAATTTATAACTAACTAGTAAGTTCTGGAATTAGAAAAGCCTAGAAATATGCAACGAGGAGGTCGGACAGTATAAAAGCGCGACAACAGTGGAGGCGAAAGTCAGTTTCATTTGAGCTATCAATCAGTTTGGTTATTAAGCAAGCTATTCGTTGCAAAGTATAACACCCCTATTATGAACTCATACGATACACGATAAACGCTTGCAATCTGTTATACCGTATTATGAAATAAATTCCAGCGTGTGAAACCCGATCGTTAGCATTTATCGTTTATCGTGGTATTGCCATACGCGCACTGTCGCATCAACTGTGCGAATTTTCTACGCTAGCTATCGTTGATAAATTTTTGCACGATACGTCGGGAGCTATTTAAATAAAAGTAAATATAAAATAAAAATCCAAAAGAATCTAACTAAAGCCTCATTCCCAACACTCTGTTGCAACACCCTTGCAAGAAACCCTAAAGTGGCACATACTTTCAAAATATTTGGGATGGATGATCTGTTTTTACGGGTGCGCAAACTGCCTTCTATTTCCGTTAAGGCATACTCTGAAATCAATTTTTTTACTTCTATGTAGTATGTGAAGTACTTACAGTGTAGAGTTCATTTTAAGAAGATTGGAAGCATTGTTTACTATATAGTTTGGCAGCTTATTTTGAGGTTATGCTGCGAATAGAGTGGAAGGCAGTGGACTAGGCAGTCGAATGACACATAATGAAGGAATGGCGTTCGGAGTTTTTTCAAAGTTAAAAAAAAAAAATGATAAAGGCTTTAATATAAATAAAAATATTGTTTTAATAACAACAAAAACGCCTTATATATTCTATATACATAAATTCGTAAGGATTGTCTTACTTTAAAATTTGAGCTAAATAATCTGAAGTTTTTTTTTGAAACTGAGTCGAGAGCTGTGCGTGTGAATGTGCGAATTTTCACCGATCACCTGTTAGTTGCGCTACTTGGTAAAATTTACAATGATTGGAAGCATCTCTCAATGTTCTTTCTATGGCCTTTATGCGATTTTCGTCAATTTGTTCATTTGAGTTTATATAAAAGGCAACAGAGGTTGCAGAAAACATGTTATTATTACAGCTTTTAAAAACTTATTCCACTTTTACGTACAAGAAAATTGAATTTTTAGTATTTGTGTTTTGTTTTGCTATCTTTTTCGTATAGATTCACAATAATTTGTAAACAAAACTCTGCTGTCATTCACAATAGTACATCTAAGGGGCGTGTGGAAATATTGAAAGCTGATTTTTTACGATACGCTAACAAGCGTTTATCGTGTATCGAATGAAAATTCATAATAGGGGTGTAAGTGTTATTGTGAAGTACTTTGATAAAGGCCATTTTTCCATTATTCAATATTGGAGTTATTTATTCAAAAGTTTAGTGATTCGAACTTGGCAGAGGGTTGCAAATAGGAGGATTTCCAGTATATTCGTTACAATTGGTGTCAGAGGAGGAATTGTTGAATAAATTCCGAAGACTTCGAATACAACTTGGACATGCCAAAGCTAAGTGAATTGATGATCCAGCAACTGAAGAAGGAGTTGTAGAGCCGTAGATTGAATACAACCGGCATTAAACTAGAACTTCAGGAACTACTACGACAGGCAATGGAATTAGAAGGAATTGACGTGGAAGAGTATGACTTTCATCTTGATGGCAAGGAAACAACAAAAATGGACTTGAACATGATTTTGGATGCAATATCTGCTCAAACATCAACAGTGGCTACTCAACTGGAATCGCAAAAAACAGATATAACATTTCAACTGGCATCTCAACTGAAAGAAAAAAAGATAAGTATAGCATCCCAACTGGAATCACAGGAGACACGTATAACATCTGTTATGGTCCACTTGGGAGTGTCACCCTTGGAACCCAGCAGTTGGCTAGCGATAGGAAAAAGGTAGAATTCGCCCTCACTCATGTCCGTCTGGGGTGGTTAAAACAAAATTTTGTTAGTTCCGTGCGGGTGGCATCGCCAAAAATTCCCATGACATTGCCGAACTTTCAATAACACCTGGCTCAATGGTGTAGGTGGCTCATCTCATCAGCTGACTTGATTCGTTTCATTGTACTGACCTAGAGATTATCAAAAGAAGATGGCGAACGTAACATGCATCCGATGCATAGGCAATTATGCACTGCCGTGGTGGTAAAGTTTTACCTAATTTAGCGCACAACATTCCCACAGAACACAAAAGTCGCAAAGTTTTACGCTTTCTCTACGTTCCATTCACCTAACCTCAACACAAAGGGTTGACAGCCGGAACGCGACACGCATAATGCTGAAGGGATGAGTCAACCATAACAACGAACCAATCGATAACCGCCGCCACAGTTAGATAACTGCATTCTTCCATCGCTGAATGGAAGAGGAAAACAAATTTTCTGGAGGCCTCAACACCCCCAACCAGTCCCAGGGGCGAGCCCTTGGAGACTGCCCTTGCGTTGCGGCTGGGCGCGTTGAGACCAACCCGTGTGTGCCAGGAGTGACCCTAGTGGCCCCAACCAGTCTCGGAGGGTGGCTTAAGACCCCCTCGCATTGCGGTTGGGAGCACTAGGGACAAGTATGCATGGATTTGTGTGTTTTTTTTTTGTCTCCAAACTGTGCCTTCTGGATGAATCAAACCCTCAGCATTCCCATTGATCATACAAAATATATATATAACTAATCATTTTCTTTTGCAGCTTTGACTTTTTTTCCGTTAGATACGGCTATCTATTTTAGTATTTATGCTTGCGAGTTTTTTTTTGTATTTCCTCGCGCACCTTTTTTATACCAATATATACATTTTTTTTATTATATCAATCATCGGATAGGATATAGAGTGAAGGGGGGTGAGTTCTGACCCTTTTCCTTAAACCCTAACTGCTTTACGTTTTGTTTAAGCAGAAGTTTTGAAACACCAAACTACGACCTAACAAATTACTTTTTTTTCTGAATTTAATGTCGCGTGACCAGTCATTTGGGCAAACGAGCCGGAATACTCCGTTCGGGAGCGCGGGAAACTTTAGAGGGAACCAGCACCGGGGAGGTAATAATAGGGGGGCTTTTTCAAAGACCAAGCGTCCCCTGGTGATGCATACTCCAGTAGGTGGCCAGTATGGTGATCCCGCGGGAAGGAATATAGGCTCGGACCTGAACGACCACCGCGAAAAATTGGATAGACCTGGAAGTACCAATAATTTGAACGCGCCCCTGTTGAACGCGCATGATATCTCGTGGCTAATGACCAAGGTGTCGACCTGGATGGAGCTGGTGCTTTACCACCAAATTATGGAATTGGAAATTTTAGAGAAGCTGCAAGTGAGCGGATGAATAGCCCAAGGATCCATAACGAAGCTTCTCGTGGGGACTCGTGGGTGGAAGTGTTACACCAGCTGTTCAGGACCTCGCAGGAAGAGATGCGGAGGGAGATGGGGTCAATCCGAAACAATATGGACCAGCTCAACGCCGCTCTCGAATCTGCGCAGCAATCCATAAATTTGAACCGGAAAGCGAATAGAATAGAACGTAACCCACTTCCAGCAGTAGTACCACCAATAAACCCTGCCCCGAGCAGCATAGTAGTGAAACCTCAAGAGTGGAAGATTTTCTGTTTAAGCTGGGGAGGGAGAGGATGGCCTGAAGGTTTAATGTGGCCACATAAATCGTTCCCGAGATGGTCGGGCTAGCACTTTAATGGTGCTGTGTTACCGGAGCGTACCAGATCTGTATCCGGCTAAAGGACCATCACATCGATAACACTCCCCAAAGCCTTCGGGGAGCAACCTTATCACTACAAAAACAACAACAACATTGTGTCCAAATCCCGAAAAAAAAAACTATAAAATTTGTGTCAGTGAAATGATAATTATTGCTTTTGGTTGTTAGTTTTGAGGCATCGCCATCGAGTTCCTTCTGATCGTATATGCCGGTTCTTTTGCATTCTTTTACCTGCATAAAGTGCCGTTGAAGCCTTCCTCACCCTCTCCTCTACGTTGAGCTTCCATGACAGCTTACTGTCTAGGATCATTCCTAGATATTTTGTGCAAGGTTTCTCCCGTAGGGTCGCCCCTCCTAACTTAGGCCTGGTCCAATTAGGGACCTTGTACCTCTTTGTAAACAAGACCATATGCAACGTCATCTGCGTAAACCCTAAGTTTTTCTGGTCCCTCGTAGAATCCCCTAAGCAGTTGGTTAATGACCAGCGTCCACAGCAGAGGTGATAGCACCCCTCCATGCGGAGTGCCCCTGACCACTAATTTCGTGGCCGCGTACAATCCCCATTGCGATGTAATCTTACTGCAGTTTAACATGCAGTCGATCCATCTGGGTAAGGCTGGATGTACTTTAACGTAATTAATACCATCAATAATCGCCCATTTAGAAAGCCCCGGCAATGCTTCAGAAGACTTCTAGAGCATTTTCCTTATATTCCAGGGCTTTTTAAACGGTTTTATTTAGCTTGAGTTGACAGGCTGCACGGCCGCATGCACGGCCGTTGTGAACGAATCTTGTAATTGAAATTTAAGTAACTTCCCGATAAGCTACAAGCTTGAAACTTGGAATATAGTTCAGAACCCGATGACAATGCAATAATAAGAAAAAAATCGCCGCTAGGTGGCGCATGGATCGAGATATTCACAAAAATCGCATTTGTGGTCCGATTTGGCTCATATTTGGAATACATAATACATGCAAGAATAGAAATCGACCTGTGAAAAAAATCGCCACTAGGTGGTGCATGGATCGAGATATTCACAAAAATCGTATTTGTTGTCCGATTTGGCTCATATTTGGAACAAATATTGCATTCAGTCCAGTAGAAGTGACATCAAAATATTTTGGAGTTGGAGGAGGGACAAGCATACGTGGCGCAGAGTCGAGTAAAGTCTTTGGAAGGATTATGTATTGAGGACTTAGGTTGTTACAAATTGTCAGGAAAGAGTCCTTGTAATAATGAGTCACTAAATGAACTAAATAGAATGAGAAATAATAGGCAATTAAATAAAGACTAAAAACTTGAAAATAAAATAATTTAAAAAAAATTTTTTAGTTAAACGGTTTTATTGAAAACAATACTTACATGAAATAATAAAAATACGAAAAGCTAGAAAATAATTAGGTAGGTCCTAGGTACTAGTCATCATACTCCTTATCAATCTAGGGCGTTGATCAGACAATTAAATAAAAGCGTTGGACGCGTCATATTTCTATTGATAGTCATAAGTAAAACCAACTGAACCTTAATCAGGTTATGCTACGCCTCACATTTTTAGAAATTTCACGCGCCCAACGCTTTTATTTAATTGTCTGATCAACGCCCTAGATTGATAAGGAGTGTGATGACTAGTACCTAGGACCTACCTAATTATTTTCTAGCTTTTCGTATTTTTATTATTTCATGTAAGTATTGTTTTCAATAAAATCGTTTAACTTAAAATTTTTTTTGTCCACCTCCAGCACATTCATCGTGACGTCGTTGTCCTCCCCTAGCCCTTTTGGTTTAGAGTGTTCGAAGCCCCCTTCAGCCTCTTGTACCTGTTGGGCCGGGTGTTCCTCTGTGCGACTCACAGCACCATCTGGCTGTTGATCCCCTTCTAACGCATTCGGGGTGACGTGGGCTACCTCCACCTGTCTTTTTTCCTTTAGGCTTTTGAGGTCATTTTCGACTTCGCCCACGTCCAGCGTGTTAGGACTTTAATACCCGCGACTTCTTTTACTGAGTCGCATATAAATTTTGCCTGTACCTAAGGACATTTTTCCAAGCTGCGCGTACAATATATCCTCCGCCTGCTTGTTTATTTGGAAGATATATAACTGACCTTCCTCCGTAGGCCGAGATACAGTAAGTACCTTCCAATCCTGTGTCGGTATGTTCGGATTCTGATTCTGCAAAAGTCGCAGTGTATCCTCCGACTTCATCACGCATGGTATCCATACCTTAACTTTTGGTACCTTGGGGATTTGCGCTTTATCCACCATCTCAAAACGCGCGTTCGTGCCCTGCCTTTGGGGGTTTGGAACCACTTCCTCCAGCCACCGCAAGCTCGCGATGTTGTCGCACGCTAACATCTTCATACCATTATACCATCCCCCGAATCAAAGGTTGGAAGGAGCTTACTTGGTTCTTCCCGCATCATCTTAAGCATTAAACTAATAAGCTCCTTTTCTACAGATCTCCACCTTTCACTAGTCATCTGTTCGAAAGGACTGCTACGATCAACCAGCGCCACAGTCAGTGACTGCTTTACCACATCACTCATCTTCTCGGGAAAAGCCGGCGTCTTAGTGTTATTTCCCTTTGGCACCTCCGAGAAAACCGGAGTCTTAGCTCCGTTTAGCACCTCCGAGAAAGTCGGAACCTTAGCGTTATCTCCCTTTGGCTTATCTCCTACTTCCATAGTTGGAACTTCTCTCTGACTCGCAGCCTTCGAGGTAGTTGCTACCCCGCTATTGGGGCCCATCTGTCTTACAGCTTTGGGCCAACTTGTCTTGTCTATGGGACTGCCCTGCGTCGCGGCTCTGGGACTGGGCCCTTTCTGCCTCTTGAAAGCAGCCTTGTCGTCTTCCGCCGAACGTTGCCTTTTCATTCTGCCATTCGACGCTTCTTCCTCCTCATACCGGTTGCAGAACCGAGGGTTTCTCGCAGCAAACCTTTTGAACTGCCTTCGACCTACTTCTACCGCCTCATGAGCCCATGCCAAGTGCTCGATCTCCTCTTCTGTTGGGTCCACCACTGCTCCCAAGCGTTGTACAATCCTTAGTACTGCACGGTACTTCGAGAGTGCTCTTTGCTCCGTACCCTTCTCCACTCTTCTACTCCTTTTTCATTTGTGTGCTTCTCCAACACGGAGTTCATTGAATCAGCACTACTCTCGCTCCCCGAGTCCGACGCATCGCTTAGTGTGTATTTGTCGTCCTTGGCTTGCGGCTCAGTCCTCTTCTTATCATCGTCCTTATGAAAATTAGGTAATGAGTCGTCCATCTTGGTCGTACGACCACCAGCCCGACAAGACGGGCTCAGTGGTCCAGTATTATATACGGGGAAAGAACCGTCAGCCACAGCAGCGCCCCTTACTGTGGTAAGGCCATCAATACTTCCCGAGGTGGTCCGGTATCAGGAAGGCTCCGTTCGAATACAGCCGAATTTATCCCCTGGCTACAAATCGTCCAATAGGCACGGTCCGCATAACACCCTGGATTAGGGGGTTGGCAGTTCTTGGTCACCGACATCCCGCCGCCCTCCTATGAGGCGAAACGGCGTAGATGCCAGTCCTAAACAGCTCCTCCTCATAGTCGGGCGCTATGGAGATCGGCTAAGCCCTCACATCAACGACGATTTTCGTTACAATTGCTAGTGCATGCTCTCCAAGATGTAGATCCTGATCGAAAGTCACACCCAAAATTTTAGGATGTAAGACAGTCGGTAGGGTAATGCCATATGGTCGACATTTGGCGCGGTCATGTTTTAAATAAGGTCACCGATGATTTGGTTGGTGACAATATCAGGTTTCGCGAGGCGACAAAACTGGAGAGATTGGGGAGATAGCTGTTTCTTTTATTACAAAGCTCATTGATGTAGGAAACAATAGCATAGGCGTAGAAGCAATAGTGACTCCTGGTGGTAAAGGTAGCTATTGATATGTAGAAGTTAAGCAGAAGTTTGAATATGAGTTTTTTTAAATTATAGCAAAAAAAGCGTTGAGGATTTTTAATATCTTACCAGGTACCTTCGTACATGTTTCTAAGAATAAAGAATAAAACCTATTCAAACTCAATTTTCACCAGGACAAAGCCGCTGAGACTTCGCTATACTTTAACATACAATACGTTACCCCATTTTAGCACAACTATCATTTTTTGATTTTATTAAATTTTATAAAATGTATGTTGTTGTTGTTGTTGTAGCGATAAGGTTGCTCCCCGAAGGCTTTGGGGAGTGTTATCGATGTGATGGTCCTTTGCCGGATACAGATCCGGTACGCTCCGGTACCACAGCACCATTAAGGTGCCAGCCCGACCATCTCGGGAACGATTTATGTGGCCACATTAAACCTTCAGGCCATCCCCTCCCTCCCCACCACCAAGTTCCATGAGGACCTTGGGGTCGCCAGAGCCTCGTCTGTTAGTGAAACAGGATTCGCCGCGGATAGGTGAGGTTGACAATTAGGTTTGGAGAAGCTATATATTGCGCTGGCAACCTGAAGGGTTGCGCTACACACCCCTTGAATCTGGTATTTTAGTCGCCTCTTACGACAGGCATACCTACCGCGGGTATATTCTTACCCCCTTACCCGCTGGGGTATCTTCCTCTACAGTTCTATTTCGGTATTGGATGGTAAATATGGCTTTCGCATTTTCTCCATCAATAACTGTGAAGAGGTGGAAGAAATCTATGCGTGTAAATCTCACATATTATCTTGGTCGAGCGTTTCTTCAATAGCTCTCTAGTGGTGATGGTGATAGCAGAGAAACCAACTGTTTACAAATGTTACACTTCAAAAAAATCAAAATATCTGCCATTGCGTCTACGGCTCAAATACCCACAGTATATGAATGAACCGATTGCACCTAATTGTCTGCCTAACGGATAGTATACATATTCATCAAATCGAAAATATTGCACCAAACGAACTGTGTCTGAATACTGAAACAGTAATATGTGTATAATCGATAAGGAGGCTGTGATGATGGTATAGGTTGAGTTGTTGAATAACATACGAAAACCACTTTAACCCATCTATATATTTGCATTACAGCTAAAGCTTTACAAACAGCAAAAATTGCTGGTGCCAAGCAATTGGAAAAGGCAGTGAAGCATTCATCACACTATACGGATGGTGTAAAGTTAGAAACTGCTGTTGTAACAGCTGCCACCGACACAACGGTCATCTCTACTTCGCCGAGTAGCGGCTCGTCCAACTATCTATCGAAGACAGTATAATAATATCTTTTCCCAACACAGGTTAGCGATGTGCTTGCACATGAAAATATTTCAATTGGAAAACAAAAACCAATTAAGAGAGTTTATATTATTATTGAAGTACTTACTTTTCTTTATATCAACTGTATTAATTTAAGTTGCAATTTCATGTGCATATATAATAAGGGATGTCGTGATACGATTGCTGTCGGAATTAGATTTGAAACCAATCAATACTACTGCTAAGGGTTGCAGAATTATTGCTTGAATGATTAGATTTAGAACAATAATAAGTCTGACTCAATTACAATTCGTACATTTTTAAGTTCATCAATTACGACAGCAATCGGATTCCACGACACCTTTGAATATTCTTGATCTGAAAAAAGAGTAAACCTAATCTGAATTCTACTAAGCTTTAAGTTGTAGATTATTTAAATAATTGGAGTTTTTTCTGAAGCTTAAAATTATTTTCTGTTCGCTTGGAAAAGATTTCAATTGGAAAATAAAAACCAATAAGGCGAGTTTATTTTTTACTAAAATTCTTACTTTCCTGCTAGGGTTGCGGAATTATTGCTTGAATGATTAGATTTAGAACAATAATAAGTCTGACTCAGTTACCAGTCCTACATTTTTAAATTCATATTTTACTTTACTTTATTACTTTAAAATTCAATTACGACAGCAATCGGATTCCACGACACCTTTGAATATTCTTGATCTGAAAAAAAGAGTAAATCGAATCTGTTGTTGAGTAAATTGATTCAAATAAAAAGCTTCAAATTATTTTCTGCTCGCTTAGAAAAGATTTCAATTGGAAAACAAAAACCAATTAAGCGAGTTTATTTATTATTGAAGTACTTGCTTCTTTTTTATATAAACTGTATTAATATATGTTTCAATTTCATGTACATATATAATAATAATGACAATAATAAATATTGAAAATTCAGTTTTTTTGGTTCATATTTTAAAAATATGGCTGCTCCAGGTAAAGTAAATCTGCAGGTAAAATTCATGTTATATGGTGGTTATATAAATGGTAAAACCGCAGAAAAATTGATTGTCAAATGGCTCGAAAATGTAGAGTGAAATGACGGAGAATATGACCGCCATTTGACGAGCATTGTGACGTGTGTGAGCAGCACAGTACTATGCCCATATCCTATAAGTGGGAGCGGAATGCACAATCACATAAATAGGTACGAAATGGGGAAAAAAAAGAAAAAAATCTCTCGCTAGTGCAAACGTGACTAAAATTTAACAAGGGCCGTGACCGCACAATGACGGTCAAATGCCTAGTCAAATGACGAGCGTTTTTGCAGGGGAATTGAGCTCTTCATCCATTAAGCGCCAAATACACGACACGAACATTGCCGCGAACTTTCATGTTATGTCATGTTTCTGCGACCTTTTCTGTCGTGTATGGTGGTGTTTGCCAGTTCGCGCAAATGTTCGCCAAAAATCAAAATATTTTAATTTTTGGCGAACATTTGCGCGAACTGTTCGTGCGTATATGGCGAAATAGCTCATAATCGTAGTAATTTCTGAACGGAACAGACGTGCGCGGAAAAGTAAAATGGACAATAAAAAATTTCTGAGTGAATTTATTGAAATGTATAACTGTATAAAATGTATAAAAAAGCTATTGCCACTAGCTAGAAAGCGCAAAGTTAAAGCAAGGCGGTGATGAGGGTGAATCGCTTCTCTCATTATTGTATCCCGTTTCGTTATGAATGGCAAAATTTTTTGTAAATGTTGGTCGAATGTTGCCGTGCTCATACGAACGTAATTTTTAAAATAATTTTGTGACGTGAAATCCAGTTCTTTAATAAGCTCACTTTGTCCAAGAACTGCTCGTTTTTTAAACCATTCTTTGCACCAAATTCTTTTTTTGCGATCTTCTCTCTCGCCACAGCGAGAAATAATGATGCTGCAAAATTGTTGTCCGTATTCATCGCTGTCTGAAAGAGAACTAAAGCCGAAGTCATTGGTGCCGTATGTCGTATCGCTGTATCCGTATCCCTAACGTAATCAGCTGTTTATCGTTACGACGGTAAACCAAAACCCAATTGGTTGGCTACGATACGGTTACGACCTTAGCGGCACCAATAATCGATTGCATTGATTCTCATAAGGTTGGTTGAATCAGCTGTTATAAGGTTACCGATACGGTTACCGATAAAGCACCAATGTCTCCAGCTTAATGTTCGGCCAAAAGTTGGTATGGTGTATGACCAAAGCTGCGAACAAGATTGCGGAATGTTCGCGGATATGTTCCTGTCGTGTATTTGGCGCTTTAATAAAAAAATATCGATTAAATCAATTAATAATCGAGTCGAAATCCACCTCTACTGCCAGCTCAAAATTTTAATTTACCGACTGCAATTTTTGTATATATTTCAATATTTAATAAAGTATACGGAATGCCAACCACGATTTCGATAAGCAAAATAGATGTGGCATATCTAGAGAAATGTGCTGACCACGGCCTCACATATGGCATTATTATTTGCCAGGTAATGACCTGCAATTTTCTTCGTAATTCTATACGACAGCATGAGGCTCTTTCTACATGCCCAAAAATATCGTGAGGGGTATCAGAAAACGCGGTAATTGTGCAGTTTAGGGGCCCCACCCTAAAATTGGGCCTTTTTTTTTTTAGTGAGGTATCAAAAGACGCGTATTCACGTCTAGATCAAGAATCCGGGGTAATAGTCTAGTTGAGGGGTCGACTGCTAATACGCTACCAAAAATATCAAGTGAGGTGGCGGCCTTTGGCCGCGCTTATAAAAAATACCCCGGGGCTACGCCATGCCAAGTCCGGGTGTGTGGTATAACCGTGGCTACCGCCACGGTGAGGCACAATTTTTTTTAGTGGGTACAACAACAACAACCACATGGAAATCGCCAACTTCAACTGCAAATATCTCCGGACAGAGATAAAATTTTTCTTTTCCGCCTTCGGATTATTATTCTCGAGAATAATACGCGTATTTTGACACCTCACTCGATATTTTTTGGTAGCGTATTAGCAGTCGACCCCTCAACTAGACTATTACCGTATGAAATTCCAGGTTCTTATAGTGTTGGCAAAGACAATCTCGTAGATGCTATGAAATTAAAGTTAGGGACAATTAAATCACTGGTACGCTCAGACTTCGTGAAAACAAGTTTGTCAAACAGGTAAGAGGGAGACTTACAAGACATAAGACAAAACAGAAAAATACAGCTTCTGGCTTTACCGTACTGGAAAATATGACATCCGAAAAGTTTATTTTTCCAGCTGGAGATGTGATCATATCTCTTAAGACCATACACATTCTGAGTAATATGATTGAATAAAACATCAATTTTGTGGGCAGATTGTGAGTCCAACTTATTATAGACTAATTCAGAGTATGAATTTATTGGTAGAAGTGGTTGAATTGCGAGTCTCCACCTAATGACTAAACGTGTAAAAGCACCAGTCAGCCTCAGACTTCTTAAGGAGGCATACACTTTACATACAACTGAATTTGTGTGATCAGCACAGGACAAGTTAGAATTAATCACGAAGCCAAGATTAGTAATTTTACTAACAACCTGCAAAGGCATCCTGTTCAAGTACAGCAGGGGCAAGGTAACACCTTGCTACCCCTTTTTCGCTATAGGCAGGACAAAAGATTTATTGGGATTCAGGCGCAGACTATTGCTTTCAGCCCAGTTCGCATCGACACCAGATCAGTGTTATACTTTTGAGCAAGGGTATCAATATTATCAAAGGAATCTGATAAATACAGCTGAATAACATCAGCATAGGCATGAAGAATTACATAGTTGAAATACGAAAATATGTCGGTAATAAACAGGCTAAAGATGAGAGGGCCAAGTATTGAGCCTTGTGGAACAGCAGAAGTAAGAACTTCTAGTCCAGAGACATCAGTACTGGTCATTACTCCTTGACACCTACCAGTAAAGTAACTTCGCGTAAGCCTGACTGAATTTTCACTAAATCCAAAGTACCTACCTAGCTTTGAACAGAGTAATAAATGATCAACAGAATCAAAGGCTTTTGTAAAGTCAAGTAGACAAAGCAGGGTCAGCTGATTTTTATCAAAGGGCACGCGAATATCATCCAAGATTTTAACATTACAGTGAAGCAACTTCGCCCAGCCCTGAAACCAGATTGGTAAGGGGAAACCAAGCCATTACTATGGATATGTACGTTTTTTTGATCATACAGAAGGCACAAGATGCTAATTGGACGGAAATCACTGGGGCTACACGCAGTTTTTGTTTTTCGCTACTGGTCGCACAGACTCAATTTTCCACAGGGATGGAAAGCAAGACGTTGTGATGGCGTGATAGTGTGGGTTAAGGTACCAACAATAAAAGGTAGTACAATCTTAATAAATTTGATCGGTATACCATCCTCACCAGTAGAATTAGATTTAATTTTGAGAACTGATCTAATCACATCACGCTCGGATACAGAGATAAACTCGAACGGTGAGCCAACATAAACAGACGAATTACATGAAATGGGTGGGGCTTGGCTGGCAGAAGAACAACCTTTAATAAAGGCATTGTTTAGTAAATCTGCGTTCAGCTTACAGTAGGAGACATCACGGAAATATACCCGCAAGCTTTTCGGGTTTCGCCAAAGAATATTTGAGGGGAGAGAGGGATCCAGCCGAGCCGAATAGAACGAGCGCTTCTCGCTTTTGATGACTGATGTAGCATTATTTCTAGCGCAGCGAAATAGTTCCCAGGTTTGCGGCGTTGGATTCCTCTTCCACTGAGATGGCAACTTATTCCTTGTTTTAAGGGCTACCAGAACTCTTCTGTTGAACCACTATTAGGACGGAGACCTGGGTTTACATACACGAATAGGAACATGAAAATGAAACACATTTAGTAAATTGGTGCTAAGAAAGTTCAGCTTGTCATCAACGGACGAGAAACACCAACAATCGGACCAATTTATTCATGAAAGATGTACAAATAGCGATTCATCGTTAAGGGCTCTATAATCTCTAAACTTATTTGGAACCATGCGGATAGAGTCAACAAAAATATTAAGAGCGCAAAAAATTAGGTCATGGTCAGAAATAAAAGAAAACTGGTCAAACTTTAAAACTATAGGCAGATCAGACACTAAAAAATAGTCAAGTAAGCTGGAAACGGAGATATTATCAAATCTAGTCGGTACAGACTTGTTAACAACAGAAAGGCCAGCACAAGCAACGATTCACGAGAAAACAGATTCACATTGAAATCCGCACACATTACAATATTGGTATACTCCACAATATACAAAGACAGTACGTCAAAAAAAGGCTTCAGACATATATGCTTGTTGGGGTTATACAAACACGAGATAAGGGTTTTGTAGGAGCCACTAGGCATTTCAACCATAAGGTATTCTGTTGGTTGACCATATCACTGAAATATTAATTTTGCACTAAGATTTTTCCTATAATACATGGCTACTCCTCCTCCTTTTTTCCGACCCTATCATTACGAATGAGTTTATAATTAGGAATGTTGTAGTGAAAATCACTTACATCACTTAGAAACCATGTTTCAGAGACATTAAATTCCATCAGCAAGTGCAGACTGAAATTTATATCGGACATCATCAATTTTCAACATATTTAAACTCCGTGCATTAAAATGAGCAATATTGTAACCTTTCTGCCGTTTCCATATTACGTTTAGCATCGCTAAGCTGTTCTCACCAACATTCAAACCATTATCGTTAACAGACTTAAAAACAATACGCTAACAAGGGCAAACAAACAAAAGCACACAGACCAGGAGATATAGCAAAAATACATCAGGCAGACCATCTTAACAAGATCAATAGGGACAATAACTAAGTAAACAAAACAACAAAGAGACATACAGGGTTAAGGCTAGCGAAACACCTCCAAATCTTCATCTCGCAGGATATTTGCTGGCTGTTTGGCTTTATTTTATTTATCGAAATATCAAAACCTAGGAAAATTAAACAGGGGGTACCATAGGGTGGTATCCTATCTCCGCTTCCGTTTAATTTCTATATATCAAAACTCCCCCACCAGAAGGACTTACAATTATTTCACATGCCGATGACTGCACGATTATGGATACAGGACCTGGCCCTTCAATTGATGAATTAGTTTCTAAAATAAACACCTCGCGCGACAAAATCCACGGCCACTCTGTTTACGACGTGGAAGGAACAGATGTTGCAAATATTGGACGTTCGCGTCGATGGTGTCACACTACTGACTGTCTGTCACCCATAGATCTTACAGGTAACGTTCGATAATACCATAACCTTCAAGGCTCATGCCACCGAAATTGTATCTAAAGTACAAAGTCGCAACAAAATCTTCAAGTGCTTGACGGCAGCACCTGGGGAAAAGATAAAGAAACGTTGCTAACCACGTACAAAGCAATTGGCCGGCCGCTCATGAGCTACGCGTCAGTTTGGTCTCCTGGTCTTAAAAAATACATACTGGAAAAGGCTCCAGGCCTGTCCACCGGATATCTCCTTATGACCCTACCTTCATTGTGAGGCCAAAGAGCTCAATATTAAAGAGCACAACAAATGATGAACAGGCAGTTTTTGCTAAATTGTCACACACCAAGACATCCTAGCAAACAACTGCTTAATCTTGCACCGCCTCCACGGGGATTAAGGATACATCTCCATAAGCACTTTGACGAGATTCCGCACTTGCCAACACAGCCGTTTGATCCAGACAAGCATAAGCAGGCCTTAAGGCAAATCCACACAGAATAGGTAAACGCGTTTGCCAGGACGCGCCCGGTGAACCTCGCTACTAATGTACAATATCCCGCCCTTGCAGAAGAAGAAAGCACACTACCAAGGGAGACACGAGTCACCCTGGCTCAACTTCGTTCTGGCTACTGTAACAGGTTAAACTTTTACTTGTCCAGAATCAACCCCGACATACGTAATGTATGACCAGCATGTGACACCAACCATCTTTTCAATGGAATGTGGAACCTACTCCTCTAACACCAATCTTCTTATGGTCCGCCCCTGTTGAAACTGTCAGTTTCCTTACACTCCCGTTAGAGGATTTCGATGACAATTTGTGAGTGGTCGTGCCCCTTGAATGGTGGCGAAGCACTTAACACAACGACAACAACTTAAATTTTTAGGTAGTTTTGTCAATAAAATTAGAAGCGGCTACTAAAATCAAATAACGATAAAATTCTAAGGGTTTACGACCACCCATCTGAGAATCACACAAAATTTTGTCAAGTTTCGAACTATCGCTAAGTTAATGCCGCTCTATTAAGATTTTTTTTAAGTTTCGTAAATTTTTATTCATGGGAGGATTTTGTATAAAATCCAAAATATGTGCAATAACTTCTTGTAGGAGTGCGTTATAATGTATTCATATTTAGTGTTCTCTTGTTGGATTATTTTAGTTGTTAGTTGTGTTCCGAAATGATAAACCATGCTTCTGGACAACTGGTCCAAAATTGTAGAAGTTTTCTCGATGTTGCTAAAATTTCGTTTTGAGGAAGATTTTCATATGGATTTGGAATTTGTTTTTGGAAAATGTGGATTCATGCACATATTAACAGAAATCCAAAAAAATGTTTAACCAAAAAAAAAAAAAAAAAAAACTTCCCATTATTAACGGACAGACGGATATAAAGTATATTCGGAAAGCACCAACCTAACCGCAGAAGTAACGAAAACGCTTCTCTTCTCTCCTCCTACCCAACCATTGAGAGGTAACTTGCAGCAAGCAAAAACAAAAATCACGAAACCCAACCATATCCGCACGATGGCTTCAAATCATCTCACAATCCTTTTAAACAAAAATTTAGCACCAATACATTTTAAAATATTACAATTCAATTACATATTTATTCAACTTTCTTTATATGTACGCAGGCATGACGAGAGGTATGGGGGAATGGGGGGATTCCCCCTGGACCCGGGGTTTCTGAGGGGGCCCGCGATTTAGAGGTATGTACTAAGACATTTTTTTAATTCAGGAGAGTCTTTAGTTGTTCCATGTGCAATTTTTAAGCCGAATTTCAAAAGCAACGAATATCTGCATTTCGTTTTAATATGTAAAACTTTTTGAAAAGTCCTTTTCGTTAAAATTTAAGAATAAATATTTCATTTGGCAGCTGGCTCAAAACGCTGTTTATAAATTTGTGCAAAAAACGTGAGGGAAACTATATTAGATCAACGCAAGAAAGCCAAATAGTTTGCTATTATCGTTGATGCTACGCCTGATGCTAGTCACGTTGAACAGGCTACGTTCGTTTTGCGCTACCCCCATTTCAATTCGAAAGCAACAAATTGTAAAATTCAAGAACGGGTTTTGGCTTTCGTGGATTGTAACTAGAGCTTACGATTTCTTCTCGAACACAAGCGAGATTTTCGAGACCCGAGAAATCGAGAACTCAACTTCTCGCGAAATTCTAATGTCTCGAAGTACTCGTAAATCTCGCGAGTTTCTCGAAACGGCGTCCACCTATGGAACTAAGGATAACTCCCTTTTAAAATACTCATTAACACCTTTAATTTGATACCCATATCGTACAAACGCATTCTAGAGTCAACCCTGATCCACCTTTATGGCTATATCCCTAAATGGCGTCCACCTATAGAACTATTGCCCACTCCCTAATAAAATACTCTTTAATGCCTTTCATTTGATACACATGTCATACAAACACATTCCAGGGTTTCCCTCGGTTCATTTTCCTACATGGTTATTTTCCCTTATGTTGTCACCATAGCTCTCAACTGAGTATGTAATGTTCGGTTACACCCGAACTTAACCTTCCTTACTTGTTTTTTATTTATTTTTTTCAACTTTGAACATTTTATGTATTTTTATTTGCTCTTGCATAAGAATGCAAGTCAAAAAAAAAATAAAAAATCATTAAAATAACGAATCGAGAAAACAAAAACAAAAGAAAAAAAATATGTATGCTCAAATACCTAGTTGAGAAAAATAAAATAAAAAGTTTTTTAATTAAAGTTTAGTTCTCTCCAACATAAAGTAAAACAAACTAAGTATATTGAGATGAATAAATGAAAATTTAAACCTATACAAAAACAAGTAAGGAAGGCTAAGTTCGGGTGTAACCGATCATTACATACTCAGTTGAGAGCTATGGAGACAAAATAAGGAAAATCTCCATGTAGGAAAATGAACCTAGAGTAACCCTGGAATGTGGTTGTATGACATGTGTATCAAATGGAAGGCATTAAGGAGTATTTTAAGAGAGAGTAGGCCATAGTTCTATGGATGGACGCCATTTAGGGATGTCGCCATAAAGGTGGACCAGGGCTGACTCTAGAATTTGTTTGTACGATATGGGTATCAAATGAAAGGTGTTACTGAGCATTTTAAGAGGGAGTGGGCCTTAGGTCTATCGATGGACGCCATTTCGAGATATCGCCATTAAGGTGGACCAGGGGTGACTCTAGAATGTGTTTGTACGATATGGGTATCAAATGAAAGCTGTTAATGAGTATTTTGAAAAGGACTGATCCTTAGTTCCATAGGTGGACGCCGTTTCGAGATATCGCCATAAAGGTGGACCAGGGGTGTATCTAGAATGTGTTTGTACGTTATGGGAATCAAATGAAAGGTGTTACTGAGCATTTTAAGAGGGAGTTAGGTCTATAGGTGGACGCCTTTTCGAGATATCGCCATTAGGGTGGGCCAGGGGTGACTCTAGAATGTTTGTACAATATGGGTATCAAACGAAAAGTGTTGCTGAGCATTTTAAGAGGGAGTGGGCATTAGGTCTATAGGTGGATGCCTTTTCGAAATGTCGCCATTAGGGTGGGCCAGGGGTGACTCTAGAATGTTTGTACGATATGGGTATCAAACGAAAGGTGTTACTGAGCTTTTTAAGAGGGAGTGGGCATTAGGTCTATAGGTGGACGCCTTTTCGAGATATGGCATTAGGGTGGGCCAGGGGTGACTCTAGAATGTGTTTGTACGATATGGGTATCAAATGAAAGGTGGTAATGAGTATTTTAACCCTATTTCGACCGACGTGTCACCGGGGTGACTATTTAATATTCTCCCCTCAAAAAAACATATTTTTAATAAATTTTTTTAACCCATTTTCCGTAACATCCTAAATTAATGCATTTTAAGCAGAAAAAATACAAAATAAAGTTTTATAATTTTAGGCATAGACAAATGTAACGGTTTGAAAACTTGTATTCTTTTTTTGGCCGACGTAGTCACCCATGTGACCATGAGAAGATATGTACATATGAAAATATTATTGGTATATCGTTTATGAGAACAGAGTTTTATAAAAAATAGCAACTTTATTTGCTGCACTGAACACATTTGACAATGGATTGAATGTGCTCCTGGCACACTGGCTTTTTACAAACTAAGCAAACTTTCCGGGAGTTCCGTTGTCTTTTATTCACTTGTTGACAAACATGACACTTGCCTTTGATTTTCATCCGACCTGTTTTGTCAGGTTGCCCAATTTGCGATTCCGATGCAAAGGGCAGAGATAAACGTGTATTCAGAACATCCTCCATAGCGGTACGTACGTGATAATGCTGCAGGATTCGGGGGTTTGATGCTCACCGATTGACAGCGTCAGTGACCAATTCACGAGAAAATTCTTTTAGATAAGTTCGACGGCTGATACTAACACGACTCGTTACATAATTATCCCTATAAATAATGTGTCCACCTAGTGCCATTACATCCAACATATTGAAAAACTTAGATTCACCCAGAGGCGCAGATTTGTCAAACTGCAGCTCTCTAGGAATAAAGCGCTTGTTTTTACGGACAGTGCCAACTAAGCGGAGCTTGATGTTCTTTAGCTCATAGGCAAGGTGCAATGAAGTGAAGAAGTTGTCCGTGGTAACATTTCGTCCACTATTTTTCCATGGTTGCACCAACTCAAGCACAATTTTTTCACCTAAATTAGAAGCTGTTGCCTGCCCAGGTTGCCGCCCTAAATACAATATACCATGCAAGGGATAGCTGGTTTCTGCATCACACGCCCAAAATATTTTTATGCCGTATTTTGCTGGTTTTGAGGGGATATATTGACCGAACGCCACTCAGCCATGAAATGGATAAAGTTGCTCATCAATTGTTATATTACTGTGGGGTTGATAATGCTTCCGCATGTTTTCGTTTATAAGCATCCAAATTTCCGATATTGGAGCTGCTTTATCAGCTTCCTTTCGAGCCTCACGTGTTCTATTATCATCAAAACGAATAGTGCGAAGAATAGCTTTGAATCTATTTCTGCTCATCGTATCACGGTAGAGTGAAAATGAATAAGAAGCCCATTACTCATCAATCGTCTCCATGCTGGACTTATGGACACCAAAAGCTAATAAAATTCCATAAAATGCATCCACTTCAATACTGTCAGTTTTTTCCCATACTTTTAGGGGCGACTCTTAATGTTTCTCGTTCCATATTTGGGCCAGCTGCTCGCCGTTTCTGTTTGTGTTTCGCACAATTATATCCTTCATAGCGTCGGAAAACAACAAATTAAACGCATCCAAGCGACTCATAGCTCCTTGGCAAGCAGGCCCACCTAAACATAATCAAAAGCAAATTAATAATTTTTTGCACATAAAATTCTACTTCATTGGCTGACCTCTTTGTCTAAGTATATTGTGGCCACGAGTTTGACCTGTTGGTGATGGATTCTGAGACCAATTAGTTCCATCAGGCGCTTCATACACTAATTGCGACCCAATAATATTAACCGTAGTACCTTCTATTTCTTCCCCGCTTTCTGGCTCGCCCACTTCGTCAATCACATCCCCTGTCTCAGCATCCGATGCAGTTTCGCCACCTGGTAGCCATTCATCACCTTCACCATCGTTGCCATCGCCAAATTCAACATCATCATCATCATCAAGAAGCAGCGTTTCAATATCCGCATCACCTAAAATATAGATATTTACTTTCGATTAAGGATGCGCTGTAGTCGGTTGGAAACCGCTCTTTCTGCGTCAATTTCAATTCCACTTTCCGGATTTTCACCTTTACTGGTTGAACTGGTTGCATCTTCGAATCTTAAACGCTTAGAACTGCTCATTTTCAATAAATAAGGAACTGGATTAAATTTTTCTCAAACTGGATTCAATCTTTCACAACTGCACTAAACAAGAACTATGAATATAATCAGCTGAATGTTGTTGAATATAATCAGCTGTTAATGTTGCCAGATGCCCATTTTCATTTAACACCAGTTTTTTCTGAAGTTTGTTCTCTGCATTTAAGCTGAATTTTCATTTTATTAAAAGTCACCGGGGTGACTGCGTCGGCCAAAATGAGTTGTAAAAATCGTCGGCCGAATTAGGGTTAAAAGGGAGTAATCCTTAGTTCTATAGGTGGACGCCTTTTCGAGATATCGCCATAAAGGTGGACCAAGGGTGACTCTAGAATGTTTGTACGATATGGGTATCAAACGAAAGGTGTTACTGAGCATTTTAAGAGGGAGTGGGCATTAGGTCTATAGGTGGACGCCTTTTCGAGATATCGCCATTAGGGTGGGCCAGGGTGACTCTAGAATGTGGTTGTACGATATGGGTATCAAATGAAAGGTGGTAATGAGTATTTTAAAAGGGAGTAATCCTTAGTTCTATAGGTGGACGCCTTTTCGAGATATCGCCATAAAGGTGGACCAAGGGTGACTCTAGAATGTTTGTACGATATGGGTATCAAACGAAAGGTGTTACTGAGCATTTTAAGAGGGAGTGGGCATTAGGTCTATAGGTGGACGCCTTTTCGAGAAAGCGCCATTAGGGTGGGCCAGGGGTGACTCTGGAATATTTGTACGATATGGGTATCAAACGAAAGGTGTTACTGAGCATTTTAAGAGGGAGTGGGCATTAGGTCTATAGGTGGACGCCTTTTCGAGATATCGCCATTAGGGTTGGCCAGTGGTGACTATAGAATGTTTGTACGATATGGGTATCAAACGAAAGGTGTTACTGAGCATTTTAAGAGGGAGTGGACATTAGGTCTATAGGTGGACGCCTTTTCGAGATATCGCTATTAGGGTGGGCCAGGGGTGACTCTAGAATGTTTGTACGATATGGGTATCAAACGAAAGGTGTTACTGAGCATTTTAAGAGGGAGTGGGCATTAGGTCTATAGGTGGACGCCTTTTCGAGATATCGCATTAGGGTGGGCCAGGGGTGACTCTAGAATGTGTTTGTACGATATGGATATCAAATTAAAGGTATTAATGAGGGTTTTAAAAGCGAGTGGGTCTTAGATGTATATGTGCAGGCGTTCTCGCGATATCGACCAAAATGTGGACCAGGTGATCCAGAAAATCATCTGTCGGGTACTGCTAATTTATTTATATATGCAATACCACTAACAGTATTCCTGCCAAGATTCCAAGGGCTGTTGATTTCGCCTTGTAGAACTTTTTCATTTTCTTCTACTTACTATGGTAGGTGTTACACCCATTTTACAAAGTTTTTTCCAAAGTTATATTTTGCGTCAACAAACCAATCCAGTTACCATGTTTCATCCCTTTTTTCGTATTTGGTATAGAATTATGGCATTTTTTTCATTTTTCGTAATTTTCGATATCGATAAAGTGGGCGTGGTTATGGTCGGATTTCGGCCATTTTTTATACCAAGATAAAGTGAGTTCAGATAAGTACGTGGGCTAAGTTTAGTAAAGATATATCGGTTTTTGCTCAAGTTATTGTGTTAACGGCCGAGCGGAAGGACAGACGGTGGACTGTGTGTAAAAACTGGGAGTGGCTTCCACCGACTTCGCCCATTTTCACAGAGAACAGTTAACGTCATAGAATCTATGCTCCTACCAAATTTGAGAAGGATTGGTAAATTTTTGTTCGACTTATGGCATTAAAAGTATTCTAGACAAACCAAATGAAAATGGGCGGAGCCACGCCCATTTTGAAATTTTCTTTTATTTTTGTATTTTGTTGCATCATATCATTACTGGAGTTGAATTTTGACTTAATTTACTTATATACAGTAAAGATATTAAATTTTTTGTTAAAATTTGAATTAAAAAAATTTTTTTTTAAAAAGTGGGCGTGGTCCTTCGCCGATTTTGCTAATTTTTATTAAGCGTACATATAGTAATAGGAGTAACGTTCCTGCAAAATTTCATCATGATATCTTCAACGACTGCCAAATTATAGCTTGCAAAAGTTTTAAATTACCTTCTTTTAAAAGTGGGCGGTGCCACGCCCATTGTCCAAAATTTTACTAATTTTCTATTCTTCGTCATAAGTTCAACTCATCTACCAAGTTTCGTCGCTTTATCTGTCTTTTGTAATGAATTATCGCAATTTTTCGGTTTTTCGAAATTTTCGATATCGAAAAAGTGGGCGTGGTTATAGTCCGATATCGTTCATTTTAAATAGCGATCTGAGATGAGTGCTCAGGAACCTACATACCAAATTTCATCAAGATACCTCAAAATTTACTCAAGTTATCGTGTTAACGGACAGACGGACGGACGGACATGGCTAAATCAAATTTTTTTACGATGCTGATGATTTTGATATATGGAAGTCTATATCTATCTCGATTCCTTTATACCTGTACAACCAACCGTTATCCAATCAAAGTTAATATACTCTGTGAGCTCTGCTCAACTGAGTATAACAAGTAAAGGTTTCTTAAGTTTATATTATAAATTACTTTTCTACATAACACGTGTCACCTCCCGTTTAAAAAAAAATGTATCCCCATTTCCTCTTACAATAAAACTTGATAAGTGAAATATCATTGATTCGAAACTATTTTTTGCTAAGTTATAGCTTATTATTCTAGTCTACGACCCTTTTAAACTTTTATATCTAAGTTGCCGTGGTCTTTAACCGATCCCGTCCATTTTTACTAGAAATATTTTCTGCTTTAAGGAAAATATGTGTACACAATTTTATTACGATCCGTTAACGAGTTATGGCTACCGAAAGATAGAAAATTGCTTAGTCATAAAAGGGGCGGTGCCATGCCCATTTTAGTAGTTTGAAGTTTTTCCTATTTATTGTTATAAATCCACTTGGGAAATGAAATACCATAGATATAAAGCTCTTTTCTGTAAAGATATAAATTATTTTATTCGTCCACGACCCTTTTAAAAATGTTTTATATAAAAGTGGGCGTGGTCTTTAACCGATCTCGTTCATTTTTTCTAGAAATATTTCCTGCTATAAGGAAAATATGTGTACACAATTTTATTTTGATCCGTTAATTTTTCTTCGTGTTATGGCTCCCGAAATATAGAAAATTGCTTAGTCATAAAAGGGGCGGTGCCACACCATTTTTTTTTAATTTGAAGTTTTTCCTATTTATTATTTAAATCCACTTGGGAAATGAAATACCATTGATATAAAGCTATTTTTTTGCAAAGATAAAGCTTATTTTATTCGTCTACGACCCTTTTAAAAATCTTGTATATAAAAGTGGGCATGGCCTTTAACCGATCTCGTCCATTTTTTCTAGAAATATTTCATGCTATAGGGAAAATTTATGTACACAATTTTATTACGATCCGTTAATTTTTCTTCGAGTTATGGCTCCCGAAACAGAAAATTGCTTAGTCACAAAAGGGGCGGAGCCACGCCCATTTTTTAAAATTTGAATTTTTTCCTATTTGGGAAATGAAATACCATTGATATAAAGCTCTTTTTTGCAAAGATATATCTTATTTTATTCGTCCACGACCCTTTTAAAAATCTTTTATAGAAAAGTGGGCGTGGTCCTTAACCGATTTCGTTAATTTTTCTTCAAAGCATTCCTTATAGTAAATTTTGTTACGATAGGTTTAAACATTTTTGATTTATGATTAATAATATTTGTAAAATTGATTTTATCAGAAGTGGGTGGTGCCACGCCCATTTTAAATTTTTTTTTTACATTTTTATCAAGAGTCTCAATATCAGTCCACATGTCAAATTTCAACATTCTAGGGGTATTATTTACTAAATAATCAGGTTTTTTGTGTTTTCCAAAATGTTATACATATTTATAAAAAGTGGGCATGGTTATCATCCGATATTGCTCATTTTCAATACCAATCTATTCTGGGTCCAGATAAGATCGTGTACCAAATTTGGTGAAGATATCTCAATATTTACTCAAGTTATCGTGTAAACGGACGGACGGACATGGCTCAATCAAATTTTTTTCGACACTGATAATTTTGATATATGGAAGTCTATATCTATCTCGATTCCTTTATACCTGTACAACCAACCGCTATCCAATCAAAGTTAATATACTCTGTGTGCAAAGCACGCTGAGTATAAAAATGATGTAAAACAAATTTTAGGCATACAATTTTTATCTTTCTAATTTCATGTAAGCCTCAAAGGTTAAAAACCATGAGATAGGTTTATTGTCATTTTCTGGTTGTAACAAGCATTTACGCATATATATATATATATATGATTAATAAGAGAAAACGCGCAAAATTCTAATAAGAATTCAAAGAAAAAGTGAAAACTTGTGAGAGAAGAGAGTTTACCTTTTCTTTTAGCTAGCAACGGAACTCAACGGGCGCCAGCTGACAACGTTGGAGATCATGGCAAGTGTTCTTTATGTGAGGGAAGTAAAGTAACGAAATTTAAGTTTTTTTGTCCATAAATAAGAGCATTTACTCTTCTTAGCGGCCATAATGGTTTTTTGATTTTTAAAAAAATTTTAAAATAACTCTCTTAAACTTTGTGGAAATGCCAAACCAAAGAAAACACAAATAAAATTGTTGGTATGACATTTTTCACTTTTTTAATGGCAAAAAAAGTAAAATGCTTATGAAATAAGTGAAAAAATATTTCGAAATGTTTTGAAATCGGTTTTTATGTATATGGCAAAAAAATGAGTTACCAATATAATGGATGCCTCAACACGTCCTATTTTTGCAGAGGGACAAAATAAAAGGCCTTACTTCTTAACCTCTTCTAATTAAGAAGCGAATGTTGGAGACCACCCTTATTTATTTTTCAATCATTCTTCTTCACTTGGTTGATACGTCTTTAACCCTTAAATATGCTGAAACTTCACTTTATGAGAGATCAGCAGTCTCAGGTGTCCTCGCTACTGCGAAAAAAAATGATCTTAGAGGTATTATTTGGTTTGATTTGGTCCTTTTCCTCGCGGTTGGAAGATACATTTTTTAATTGGCGCTTAACCATTTAGGAGATGCTGGTCGTTGCGTAACAAGTCACTCAAACTAACCCTGTTCCGCGATAAGTGACGCCAACATGGGGCACAAAGAGAGATCAAAGTCTTCCCCCACCTGCTTCTCCGAACCCAGTGGAGATCTTCCCATAACTTGCCCACGCAGCAAAAACGATGTAGCTCTTCGCAGCTTAGCTAAACATCATCGTCCAGTTGGAGTATGATAGTTCGTGGAGGCTGAATTGACCGGCTGAACGGTCAAAGTCTGCCGCCGTGGTGTAGAGCTAGTGTGTTGGCCTATCCATCAAAACTATTGCAGAAAATTTATATAAATGGTATTGATTGTCCCTCGGCATTACCTTAGCACCAAAAGTTCGTCCGCCTTAGCAGATAAATTTTTGGGTCGGCACAAAACATTAAATACATGTGAGCCAGTTCGTAGAAAAACGAATACACGATACGTAGCCTTCGAATTGGGTGGAAAGCTAGACCTTAATCTCCGCAGGTATATATCACACCAAATTGTTATTATTAGTAGATATGTATCTCTTCCGTACACCTTGGCGGTAAGTCGGGTTTTTCTTCTCGTCGCGCAGACGTAGATAAATTTCTAAACAATTCGTTGAGTAAAATTCCTCAGAAGAGAATCGTGGTCTGATGCTTCTTTTTGCGGAGAACCACAATTCAATTCTTGAATTGAAAATTCTGGAATACGCTTGACCGTTGAGATTTCTTTCCCACCAAAAAAACGTTATTTCCACCAATAAAAAAAACGGTTTTGGATAAAATATCGTAATATTAATGTTAGAACGCAAAAATATATGGTAATTCTATACGAATGCATGCCACTGGTAATACGCGTCCAAAAATACCGAGAGAGGTGTCAAAGGACTCGTACTGACCTCGACAACAATAATCAAAAGGCAGAAAATAAAAATTTTACATCGTTCAAAAGTTATTGACGAAAAACCGAAAAATTACCCCGGAGTTTTCCGAAACCGAGAGTGGGATCCATAGTATTTTTCCGCAGACCACCTTTTTGCATTGGCGGCCTTTAGCTGCGCTTATAAAACTTACCTTGGGTGGGTCAAACACCGGTTTGGAGACCAAAACTATATCAGCGCAAAACACGTTCACAATTTTTTTGTGGGTACCAGAAAATCATCAAAATTACAATAACCACATGAAAATTTTCAATATTCCTTTTATAAATATTTCTTGACAGACCCAAAATTGTTTACCTCCGCTTTCGGATTCGCTGTCCTGGATCCAAAACGCGTCTTTTGATACCCCTCTTGATATTTTTGGACGTGTATTAAGAGTGTCATGCTGTCGTACAGAATTACCAAATATATTACAGTTTGTTATATTTTTGTTTTGAAAACAAAACCAAAATAAAAGAATAAAAATGTGAGAGCAGTGAGAATTTTAAAATTTTTTTAAACGTCATTTCGGCTCTCACCGGTTTTACCTTGTAATATTTATACCATGAATAAGAGAGTGCTCGCGATACTCTCCTTCTATTTTATAACTATCGGCATATTTATAATCATTTGTCGTTGCCACTACTAAGGTTTTTCCTCTTTGAGGTCCTTTTTTGTTCTTCGATTCCAATTAGAATTACTATACATTATAATATATTGATTAGTTCTCTTTCTCAATAAAATTGTAAATTAGGAATGAATGCATATCACGATGCGTATGTATGTAACTTAATTTAGAAATGTTGATAAATACCTGATTGTATTAGGGAGGCTGGAAAATGTTAATTTAAAAAATATTTGAAATGATGTTCAGCGATTGGACTAAATTAAAGTAGGATTTATATACGTACTTACATACAGGGCCGTAGAGAAAATCCGCGCCCGGGACTAAACAATTTACGGCTCCCTATAAAAAATTCACTAATACATTTGATTAATTTGAATTAATGACGGCTCATTCATGAATCATTACTCAACAGGCATTTCTGTAAATTTTTTGAAAAGTAACTTAAAGTAAACTTGCTGTGTTAAACGTTAAATAAACGTTTTCAGTATTAAATATATTTAAATTTTTTTCAGAAAACATTTTATAAGCTTTGAGGGCAAGTGTTAATAAATAATTTAGCTGTGCAAGTAAATTGTAAATGTTTACAAAAAAACCGAGAAAACTATTTGTCAATATATTTCAACTTGGAAAATTTCAAATTATTTTCATAAACGTTTATTCATGAGAGTGAATGGCTGCATTTAAACCATTTCCTGGATTCTCCTTCAGCCCATTAGAATTGCAGCCATTCTTCATTTAATGTATGCATGAAATTCAGAATTAGTACATATGTATATCTAGGTACATACGCATATGTATTTGTTAATATTATTGAAATTATTGAAATAAAAATTATCATTTATAAAAAGTTTTAGGAAACATTTACAACAAGCTTTCTCTTAGAAATTTTTTATAAGTTTACATTTATAAGCTTCAAAGCAACAAGCCGTTTCGACTATTTCACGCTTATTTGTAAACAAAAAATTAACGTTTTGTAAGCTTAGTTTGTTTGAGAAAACTTTTTATAAATGTACAAAATACGTTTACTTTGCTTATTGGGTATTGATTAGAGGTTTACGCCTATCACTTTATCGGCGGCGACGGCGTAGGCTCTATTATGTACCGGCGGCGGCGGCGTGACGGGGCGCCGACGTACGCCGATGTTCTTAGTTTAAAAATCTTGATTTTTCTATTCAAAAAAATAATATTTATGAAAAGTTTTTTTTGTATGTACTTAAGGAAATCAACGTTTTGGCCATTTCGGAAAGATCCGGGTTTTTTGCCTCAAAATCTCGCAGATCGTTCAAAAATTTTCAGGAGTAGCTCCTTGCGGAGGAATTATCCCTCGTTCACTTACTCCAGAGAGGCTTCGAACCTAACCCCGATCTTTGAAATTGGTACTGCTGCGTCTGCTGAAAAGAAATAGAGATACATAAAATGGTCACACTTTTGTCTGTATATCTCGTGCAATGCGTAGTTTCACCTGGGGTTAACTCCTAATAATCGTCGCGGACAGAAAGGCGACTTACGGTTGCTATCAATGGTCTATTAATACTTATGACTGTCGTGGCACAGGACGCCTCCAGTTTTTTCGGCTGTTTTTAAGAGCTACAATTCCCGATGTGCGAACAGTAGCAATCCCGACCATGTCGACGTCACTTTCCTAGAAGCTCTAGGTGTAGCTCCGAAGACTTTCTAACGGATGTTTTTGTCACGCTATGCTGCCGAGCTAGGCCAAGGATGCCGTCCTCGAAATCATAAGCAGTCTAAGTGGATGTCATTGCGTAACTTATGGGTGAAAATCGTATAATCCTCGGCGCATCTACATAATTAAAATTTGACCAGGAGCCTGGATAAAATTTTTAAAATGTAGACCAAAGTTTGCAGACGTTTGTGTTCACAACATTGATTTAAATAGTCTTCGTTAAATCAAAACGATATTTTAGAATGAAAGTCGACCGATTTTAAGCTGAAAGATGTTAACTGTTGTTTTCCGGCCTTGTGATATAAGAGCTCATTATGGATGACCGCGTAGCTTCAGTTTTCAGACCAGTTCGACTGTCCACTACATTAGGGTAGTAGCACACATGGTCATTAGTTCGACTGTCTTGGGAAAGTTTTTGCTTCACCACTTTGGGTGTTCTTGCGAAGGACAAAGCCTCACCTGGTAAAGATATGTGCCTACATATTCACATTTGTAAAAGGAGCCAAAACGTGTAAGTGATATTTAAACTTGGTTGCCAGGCTGTAATCAATGTGAGTCACTCCAAGGGACTAGTTTTGGATAGGGCCGCCAACTTTAGGAAATGTCAAACCTGGAGTCTTGGGTGTTGAAGGATGAAGTGTGAAAATCAAAATTTACATTTCAGATGCTATTGTATAGTTTCGCAAATAAACAACAGATGTTTGAATGTAAGCCCAAGTCATTTTTCAAACCCTTCTCATACGTACATATGTATATCCTCAACTTAAGAATGAGGTAGGAATCATTTCAAAGGAGTGTTTATGCCCCTAGAACCTACTAAAGACTTTTGCATAACTGACTTCGCTTATTCTTTCAGCCAATCACAATATACAATTTTTTAAAAAATCGGCACATTTTTTAGGTAATTTGCTTTTTTAACAACTTAAGGACAATTTTAAAACATGTTCGCTTTGGGTAATTTTATTTGAATTCGTTGTTCATTATTAATTTTTTGAAAAAATATGCACAGTGAGCATATAAATTTATTATATAACTTTTCTTTTAGTGTTTTGTTTTAATAACTTTGTGAATTCGGTGATGCAAAGTCCATGTTAAGCTGACATCGAAAACGCCTGTTTTTTTTTTAAATAACTTTTGAACAGTTAGAAAGAGTTAAATTTCGCAATTAGTTTCTTATAACTGGCAGTGATGCGCATCCGTTGATACCACTTTCGACCATATCCGACCAATTTTCGACATTAACAATAAATGGCCTAAACAGTCTTAAACGGATAGAAAATGGAAATAAGGAGCGCCTTGCATGCACATCCATAGATCAATCATTATGTATCTACATAAACGAATAAAATATTATGTCTACACATATGTACATACACGCAGCAGAGAAGAGATGCTCCCAAAAGTATGCAATTGTAATTGTTGAAGTGTCGCTCACAAATACACGCATATGAGAAGCTATATACGTGCATCTGTAGTTATAATTATATGACGGCAACTAAGCAAATTCTGGAAGCGCCTAGAAGATGCCACGAGGAAATCACAGAGTATAAAAGCACCAGCGGTAGAGGCGCTATAATCAGTTTCGATTAAGAGGCTATCTAGCGAGCAATAGCAGTATTATTTTGAAAGTGAGTTTCATTTGAGCTATCAATCAGTTTGGTTATTAAGCCAGCTAGTTGCAAAGTATAAGTGTTATTGTGAAGTACTTTAATAAAGGCCATTTTTCCATTATTCAATATTGGAGTTATTTATTCAAAAGTTTAGTGATTCGAACTTAGCAGAAGGGCAAATAAGAGGATTTGCAGTAAAAAGGACATGGCAAAGTTCAGTGAATTGAAGATCCAGCAACTGAAGAAGGAGTTGGGGAACCGTGGATTGAATACAACCGGCATTAAACTCGAACTTCAGGCACGACTACGAGAGGCAATGGAAGCAGAAGGAATTAACTTGGAAGAGTATGTCTTTCATCTTGATGTTGACGAGACAACAACAAAAATTGAAGAGAAAAACGAAACATCGCAGACAGTTACGAGCACAGACTTGAACATGATATTGGCTGCAATAACTGCTCAAACATCGACAGTGGCATCTCAGCTGGAATCGCAGGAGACACGCTTAATATCCAAGATGGAAGAACAGAAGACATATATGGCATCACAACTAGAATCTCAGGAGAACCGTATAACAGCGAAGATTGAATCACAGGAGACACTTATCTCAGAAATGTCGTCAGAAATAACATCTAAAATTGAAGCACAAGAGGCACTTATATCAGAAATGTCGACACAAATTTCAGCACAGGTATCATCGCACAACTAGAATCGCGTATGGAACAGAAACTAACGCAGTTTCAGGAAGGGTTCAGTGGTCGACAAGATAAAATGGAGGCCGAGATAGATGCTTTAAAAGATCGTATACAGGAGTTGCAACTAAATCGCCCAGCAGTTTCAGCGAGTAATCCAAAGGTAAAAACACCATCCTTTGACGGTTCTGTTCCTTTCCAGGTCTTCAAGCTACAGTTTGGGAAAACCGCAGCAGTGAACAACTGGAATGCGGAAGATAAAGTTGCTGCACTATTCATGGCGTTGAAAGGGCCTGCAGCTGAGATTTTACAAACCATTCCAGAGGGCGAACGGAACTGTTATGAAGCATTGATGGGCGCTCTAGAGAGACGATACGGAACTGAGCATAGGAGACAGATATACCAAATGGAGTTGCTGAACCGCTTCCAGAGGCCTGGTGAAACATTGCAAGAGTTTGCGTCGGATATTGAAAGGCTAGCACATTTAGCGAATGCGGACGCACCCGTGGAATACACTGAAAGGGTAAAAATCCAGAGTTTCATAAATGGCATACGAGATGTGGAAACGAAGCGGGCTACATATTCGAATCCAAAACTAACATTTGCTGAAACGGTATCGCATGCACTGATTCAGGAAACAGCGTCGCTTCTGTGTAAGTAAGTTTTCAAAGCACGCCGTGTGGAAGTAGAAAGGCCAGAGTGGGTAGACGCAATATTGGAGGCACTGAAAGGATCGCAAAAGCGGAGTGAGAAAGTTATCAAATGCTTCAAATGCGGGAAGTCCGGTCACATAGCACGTCATTGCGATCTTGGTCTTAATAGTTCCAACAATGTGGGTGGCCGTAAACGCAAAGCTGGAGGAGATGAGCAAGAGCGAGTAAGAGGTAGAGAGCTAGATCCAGCTATTCAATGCCCTGTGATATCTGTGTCGCAAATTGGTAGAAAATCGAGCAGTCTTACCGTCAGAGGGAATGTGGATGACAAAGAACGTGTACTGACTGTAGATACGGGCGCATCTCATTCCTGTATCCGATCTGACTTGGTAAACAGGAGTAAAAACGTTACCTGGAGCAAGGTTGCGTACGCTCACTGGCGAGTATAACCAAGTTCAAGGAGAAGTGGTATGTGAGGTATTAATTGGGAAGGTCATGGTTCTACACAAATTCATTGTGGCGGAGATTGTTGATGAAGTCATATTGGGAGTGGACTTCTTAGTTGACCATGACATCAGGATCGATATGCGGAGAAAGATTATGCACTATAAGAACCATATATACCACTTAACTTCAGTTTGGAAAAAGGGTTCAGCAGTAAGCGAGTGCTGGTGGAGGAGATTCGACAGAGACCACGGAAGTCAAAAGAAAAAGTTGATGGATCGAATGGGCCAAATAAAGCGAAATTAAAAGTACCTGCGAGAAAAAGACCGGCATCGAAAAACCCTAATGGACGCACTAAAATGACTGAAAGAATTTTTCAGAAAGAATGCAAGGGTGGTTTCAAGTCAGCGCGCACTACTGTTGTGAAACGTCCAGAAAATAATGATGATGCAAAGTCAATCCGTCAAGTGCAAGCTCTGCGAAGAAGTTCATTGGCCAAACAACAGAGTAGGAAGGAACGAACCAGGGTATTGAGTAGTACGATGAAACACAGGTACAATGAGAACAATAATTCGAAAGGTTTCTTGGCGGGAGATTTGGTACTGTTATACAACCCTCACCGGCGGAAAGGTGTTCCATCCAAATTTCGGTGCAGTTGGGAAGGCCCGTACAAAGTTGTGACGAAGATCAGTGACACCATCTACCGCATACAAACCATTGAAAACCACGAAGTAGAAGAGTGGTACATTTGGAGATGCTGGCAGCGTTTAGATCGAGAGATTTGTCTGATCGGGACGATCAGACTTAGGTGGAGGGCAGTGTTACGAATATTAGCAAAACTAAGGGGTGCTGCCATCTCTAAGCCGATGCTAAGGAGCGCCTTGCATGCACATCCATAGATCAATCATTATGTATCTACATAAACGAATAAAACATTATGTCTACACATATGTACGTACACGCAGCAGAGAAGAGATGCTCCCAACAATTGTAATTGTTGAAGTGTCGCTCACAAATACACGCATATGAGAAGCTATATACGTGCATCTGTAGTTATAATTATATGACGGCAACTAAGCAAATTCTGGAAGCGCCTAGAAGATGCCACGAGGAAATCACAGAGTATAAAAGCACCAGCGGTAGAGGCGCTATAATCAGTTTCGATTAAGAGGCTATCTAGCGAGCAATAGCAGTATTATTTTGAAAGTGAGTTTCATTTGTGCTATCAATCAGTTTGGTTATTAAGCCAGCTAGTTGCAAAGTATAAGTGTTATTGTGAAGTACTTTAATAAAGGCCATTTTTCCATTATTAAATATTGGAGTTATTTATTCAACAGTTTAGTGATTCGAACTTAGCAGAAGGGCAAATAAGAGGATTTGCAGTAAAATCGTTACAATATATTAACGCGCCGGACGCCGCCGCCGCGCCGATATTTTTGACATTCGGCGGCGGCGTGCGAAAAACGACCAAAATCGGCGGCGGCGGCGGCGTTTATCTCTAGTATTGATGAATTACATCAACAAAAATTTTTCCACATCAACTAAATGATTTTTGGACTAAGAGCTGAAAATAAAATTAACTCAGAATATTCACTATTTATACTTTTTTATTGTCTCTTTTAGCAGCCACATATTGTTACAAATAATATTTTCTAGTTATTTGGTAACATTTTAGTACATTTCTGATAAATATAATGATGATTATAAATTTTAATTATTCAATATAGAAGGTTCGGATATCAATGAGTGGCTTTTCTTGCTTTTTTCACTGCAATTTTTTTATAATAATATCAAAACTTAACGTTCTTGCCAAAACGGATTCAACACGAAGCATGACAAGTCCCGAAACTCGCTCTTGGGATGAACACGATCTATGAAAGTTTTTGATTCTTGCAAGGACGCTGAAAGAATATTCTGCACTAGCTACAGGGACAGGTATAGTGCAAAAGATAATTGTATACAGATTTTGAACATAGATGGCATTTAGCAATTCCAATGGTGACAGACCTTTATCAAAATTTGCTTCGTAAATGTGTTTAAAGTGAATTACTTCGCATTCTAAGCTTTGAGAAACGTCCGACTTGTATTTTTCGGCAAATTTTGCTGCGCTCGCCCGGTCCGTAGTTTACTCCATGTCTTCAATTTGCCACAAAAAGGGAAACGTCTCCTCAAATTTCTCATAGCTGCAAATCGTTCAGTAATGCCATTGATTTCCGAATTAACAATCACCAGGAATGTATTGTTTTTAAAATCAGACTCTGGATCATACGTAATAATATAATTTCCATTATCTTCAAAGTCTTTTGGGTTTTCTCTTTCGAATGTCCTGAAACTTTGGCGAGATAGTCAATTGAACAGCAACTGTTTTGCATTCGTTTAAAATTGGTTCGTGATCAACTTCAAATCAGCTAATAAGGCATCTAGATGTCGGACCTCAACATCTATGGTGGCGTCTCTAGCTTGGAGTACGACGTTTCTTTCATTAATGGTAGTCAGTATTTTGAACCAAATTACGGACAGCAAGATACATTCGAACTTGTTGATGTACGTGAGAATGCCGGTAACATCTCCGTATGCTTGTGCAGTCAAATTTAGCTTAAGTAATGCGTTTATTGCTTGTGTTAATCCTGGAACATGGTTTGCGAATGGTCTGATTGCCTCAATTCTAGCCGACCACTTAGTGTCTGAAAGACTGTGAAGAGAGCTCGGTACATTTTTTTAAGGATGTCCCATCGTTGTGGACTGCTGCTGAATATAGTAAAACACTTTTGTACAACATTCTGCAGTATCAACACCACATAAATTGAGACTGCTGTTGCACAAAGCGAGTAATCAGCATTCGAGTTTTTGTCGAGAATGTGACGGTGTGCTCCGTTGTCATATTGGCGCCGTAGTGTATGTCAAGTTAAATCAGCGATTTCCTGACCAGTTTTTTGGTTACAATTAGAGCGTACGATTCTCCGAACTTGTTCGAAAAGAGATTTTTCACGAGTCTCGACTTCTCGCGATATTCTCGAATTTTGAACTACTCGTAAGGCTCGCGAGCTCCTGACATTCAATTTAATCGATTCATTGGCTGTTTATATAGAGCTTACGATTTCTGCGGCACAAGCGAAAATGTCCACAAAACCACAAGTAAAAAACACCGAAATGTATAAAATACTGACAATGCAGCGACTGAATTGAAAGTCGAGAGCTCGCGACTATTTCGAGATTCGAGAATCTCGCGAGAAGCCCTGTTCTCGATGTCTCGTTAAAAAAACAATATATTGTGAACAAAATTATATGCATGATACAAAAAATGGAGGTAGTTCCATTTAGTGTGACATTAACCACTAGACACTTGCGGGGAAATGACAATTTCACCAAAAACGAGCTACTAGGTTGAAAAATATTACGAATTTTTCCAATTTTGATGGATTTCATATTAACGGATATGACTAAATTACTTCCATAGTTATTTCAAATAAAAAAGAAAAAAAGAAATGAGCCGCATGCGTTGGAAATATTTTAATACGAAATATCAGCCTAGAAAAGAATGTTTTTAATAAGTTATTCGAGTTCCCGAAAACTGCTTTGGTGGAAGAAACATAGATCGAAGTATACAAAGCAAAGGAATATAGCCTTCTTAAGTGTCCGTATGTGCCCAAGGGGGTCCTTATAAACCGAAACCGAAATTACTAAAGAGTTTAGCATACTTGAACGCAATTTTTATGAAATTTAATGGTGATAAATTGGCTACAAGTCCACATTTTTTATTTATTGTATAAGTCAAGCGTAACGCTTGAGAAGGGAATTGTAAAATAATTTTTTTGGGAGGACATTGCCCTGTTATGCAGGTTAGCAGTAGTTATGAGAGTTATTTTGCCCGTTGTACCAGGGGTCACCTTGGGGCAAGCTCCGCCTATACACATTCTGTACCCCTTTAGCAATGAGGTCCCACAAACGTAACAAATTAAACGCCTACCGCTTACTGCAGAATTTAGAGGTACACTTTTTCTCAACATGCCTTGAGAAATATCCACTGTAGTGGCATGATAATATCACCATGCTAAAAATGCAGGATTTTTCGTGTATTTTTTTCTGTCTAGGGATCAAGCTGCCATAAAGATATGAGTCATTAACCAATGTATGAGTCATTATCCACTATTTTTCAATAAATTGCATGTTTTACTGTATTCTCAATCGATATGTATGCACATAAATCGTGCTAAAGCACATTATTATTGTCCCAGTTGATAATTGCGTTTTCATCCTAAACGCACAATTTTGGCTTAAACAGTAACGGTATGGCACCGCTTCTATCAAAGCAACAAAGATTATGAAACTTCAGAAATCCTCAAATTTGTGTGGAACTACCTTCTTTTTTATACCATGATTATATGTATAATAAATATGTTTTGAGTTAAGTGTCATTGGAAAGCAATAAAATCAAGTAAGGAGTCACAAGTAAAAAAAAACCAAGTGTATAAATACTGTCCATACAGCGATTAAGATTATGTCGAGAAACTCGTGAGATTTACGAGTACTTCGAGACATGAGAATTTCGCGAGAAGTTGAGTTCTCGATTTCTCGGGTTTCGAAAATCTCGCTTGTGTTCGAGAAGAAATCGTAAGCTCTAGTTACAATCGACGAAAGCCAAAACCCGTTCTTGAATTTTAAAATTTGTGGCTTTCGAATTGAAATGGGGGTAGCGCAAAACGAACGTAGCCTGTTCAACGTGACTAGCATCAGGCGTAGCATCAATGATAATAGCAAACTATTTGGGTTTCTTGCGTTGATCTAATATAGTTTCCCTCACGTTTTTTGCATAAATTTATAAACAGCGTTTTGAGCCAGCTGCCAAATGAAATATTTATTCTTAAATTTTAACGAAAAGGACTTTTCAAAATGTTTTACATATTAAAACGAAATGCAGATATTCGTTGCTTTTGAAATTCGGCTTAAAAATTGCACATGGAACAACTAAAGACTCTCCTGAATTAAAAAAATGTCTTAGTACATACCTCTAAATCGCGGGCCCCCTCAGAAACCCCGGGCCCAGGGGGAATCCCCCCATTCCCCCATACCTCTCGTCATGCCTGCGTACATATAAAGAAAGTTGAATAAATATGTAATTGAATTGTAATATTTTAAAATGTATTGGTGCTAAATATTTGTTTAAAAGGATTGTGAGATGATTTGAAGCCATCATGCGGATATGGTTGGGTTTCGTGATTTTTGTTTTTGCTTGCTGCAAGTTACCTCTCAATGGTTGGGTAGGAGGAGAGAAGAGAAGCGTTTTCGTTACTTCTGCGGTTAGGTTGGTGCTTTCCGAATATACTTTATATCCGTCTGTCCGTTAATAATGGAAAGTTTTTTTTTTTTTGGTTAAATATTTTTTTGGATTTCTGTTAATATGTGCATGAATCCACATTTTCCAACAACAAATTCCAAATCCATATGAAAATCTTCCTCAAAACGAAATTTTAGCAACATCGAGAAAACTTCTACAATTTTGGACCAGTTGTCCAGAAGCATGGTTTATCATTTCGGAACACAACAACTAAAATAATCCAACAAGAGAACACTAAATATGAATACATTATAACGCACTCCTACAAGAAGTTATTGCACCTATTTTGGATTTTATACAAAATCCTCCCATGAATAAAAATTTACGAAACTTAAAAAAAATCTTAATAGAACGGCATTCACTTAGCGATAGTTCGAAACTTGACAAAATTTTGTGTGATTCTCAGATGGGTGATCGTAAACCCTTAGAATTTTATCGTTATTTGATTTTAGTAGCCGCTTCTAATTCTATTGACAAAACTACTTAAAAATTTAAGTTGTTGTCGTTGTGTTAAGTGCTTCACCACCATTCAAGGGGCACGACCACTAACAAATTGTCATCGAAATCCTCTAACGGGAGTGTAAGTAAACTGACAGTTTCAACAGGGGCGGACCATAAGAAGATTGGTGTTAGAGGAGTAGGTTCCACATTCCATTGAAAAGATGGTTGGTGTCACATGCTGGTCATACATTACGTATGTCGGGGTTGATTCTGGACAAGTAAAAGTTTAACCTGTTACAGTAGCCAGAACGCAGTTGAGCCAGGGTGACTCGTGTTGTTGTTGTTGTTGTTGTAGCGATTAGGTTACTCCCCGAAGGCTTTGGGGAGTGTTATCGATGTGATGGTCCTTTGTCGGATACAGATCCGATACGCTCCGGTAACACAGCACCATCTCGGGAACGATTTATATGGCCACATTGAACCTTCAGGCCATCCATCCCTCCCCACCCCCAAGTTCCATGAGGAGCTTGGGGTCGCCAGAGCCTCGTCTGTTAGTGAAACGGGATTCGCCGCTCGAAGGTGAGGTTGACAATTGGGTTGGAGAAGCTATATATTGCGCTACACAACCCCTTAAATCCCGGTGACTCGTGTCTCCCTTGGTAGTGTGCTTTCTTCTTCTGCAAGGGCGGGATATTGCACATTAGTAGCGGGGTTCACCGGGCGCGTCCTGGCAAACGCGTTTACCTATTCTGTGTGGATTTGCCTTAAGGCCTGCTTATGCTTGTCTGGATCAAACGGCTGTGTTGGCAAGTGCGGGATCTCGTCAAAGTGCTTATGGAGATGTTTCCTTAATCCCCGTGGAGGCGGTGCAATTTAAGCAGTTGTTTGCTAGGATGTCTTGGTGTGTGACAATTTAGCAAAAACTGCCTGTTCAGCATTTGTTGTGCTCTTTAATATTGAGCTCTTTGGCCTCACAATGAAGGTAGGGTCATAAGGAGATATCTCTTTTAGCAGCCACATATTGTTACAAATAATATTTTCTAGTTATTTGGTAACATTTTAGTACATTTCTGATAAATATAATGATGATTATAAATTTTAATTATTCAGTATAGAAGGTTCGGATATCAATGAGTGGCTTTTCTTGCTTTTTTCACTGCAATTTTTTTATAATAATATCAAAACTTAACGTTCTTGCCAAAACGGATTCAACACAAAGCATGACAAGTCCCGAAACTCGCTCTTGGGATGAACACGATCTATGAAAGTTTTTGATTCTTGCAAGGACGCTGAAAGAATATTCTGCACTAGCTACAGTGACAGGTATAGTGCAAAAGATAATTGTATACAGATTTTGAACATAGATGGCATTTAGCAATTCCAAAGGTGACAGACCTTTATCAAAATTTGCTTCGTAAATGTGTTTCAAGTGAATTACTTCGCATTCTAAGCCTTGAGAAACGTCTGACTTGTATTTTTCGGCAAAGTTTGCTGCGCTCGCCCGAACCGTAGTTTACTCCATGTCTTCAATTTGCCACAAAAAGGGAAACGTCTCCTCAAATTTCTCATAGCTGCAAATCGTTCAGTAATGCCATTGATTTCCGAATTAACAATCACCAGGAATGTATTGTTTTTAAAATCAGACTCTGGATCATACGTAATAATATAATTTCCATTATCTTCAAAGTCTTTTGGGTTTTCTCTTTCGAATGTCCTGAAACTTTGGCGAGATAGTCAATTGAACAGCAACTGTTTTGCATTCGTTTAAAATTGGTTCGTGATCAACTTCAAATCAGCTAATAAGGCATCTAGATGTCGGACCTCAACATCTATGGTGGCGTCTCTAGCTTGGAGTACGACGTTTCTTTCATTAATGGTAGTCAGTATTTTGAACCAAATTACGGACAGCAAGATACATTCGAACTTGTTGATGTACGTGAGAATGCCGGTAACATCTCCGTATGCTTGTGCAGTCAAATTTAGCTTAAGTAATGCGTTTATTGCTTGTGTTAATCCTGGAACATGGTTTGCGAATGGTCTGATTGCCTCAATTCTAGCCGACCACCTAGTGTCTGAAGAACTGTGAAGAGAGCTCGGTACATTTTTTTTAAGGATGTCCCATCGTTGTGGACTGCGGCTGAATATAGTAAAACAGTTTTGTACAACATTCTGCAGCATCAACACCACATAAATTGAGACTGTTGTTGCACAAAGCGAGTAATCAGCATTCGAGTTTTTGTCGAGAATGTGACGTTGTGCTCCGTTGTCAATCTTTTAATGGGATTTCATGTTTACCTAGTGTATGTCAGGTTAAATCAGCGATTTCCTGACCGGTTTTTGGTTACAATTAGAGCGTACGATTCTCCGAACTTGTTCGAAAAGAGATTTTTCACGAGTCTCGCCTTCTCGCGATATTCTCGAATTTTGAACAACTCGTAAGGCTCGCGAGCTCCTGACATTCAATTTAATCGATTCATTGGCTGTTTATATAGAGCTTACGATTTCTGCAGCACAAGCGAAAATGTCCACAAAACCACAAGTAAAAAACACCGAAATGTATAAAATACTGCCAATGCAGCGACTGAATTGAAAGTCGAGAGCTCGCGACTATTTCGAGATTCGAGAATCTCGCGAGAAGCCCTGTTCTCGATGCCTCGTTAAAAAAATAAAATATTGTGAACAAAATTATATGCATGATACAAAAAAATGAGGTAGTTCCATTTAGTGTGACATTAACCACTAGACACTTGCGGGGAAATGACAATTTCACCAAAAACAAGCTACTAGGTTGAAAAATATTACGAATTACGAAGATAATTGAAATTTTTATTCTAATGGTAAATCTAATTGCAATTAGTTGCCATTAGCAAAACAAATTGGGTTACCTTTACAATTAGAAATGTAGTTGACTTCTGCTAATGCAATTAGATATTCAATTAGCTCGAATTAGAATCAATTATTTTCATATTTTCAAAAACAAAAAAAAACTAAAATATTCATAATATGAATTTCACACACATATTTATTACTTATGTACATATATTACATACATGCAGACATTATTATTGCAGGCATTATTAATAGTCCAAGGCGGAGTCGCTTAACGGACTTTTCTTTTGAAAAGCTCGTATTGCTGAAAGCGAACATACCCGGTCGTTGTAGTTATTAAACAGTTAGTACGTACGTTAAATATGTCTACATGTATGTAATATATGTACATAAGTAATAAGTATTCATATTATGAATATTTTAGTTTTTTTTGTTTTTGAAAACATGAAAATAATTGATTCTAATTCGAGCTAATTGAATATCTAATTGCATTAGCAGAAGTCAACTACATTTCTAATTGTAAAGGTAACCCAATTTTTTTGCTAATGGCAACTAATTGCAATTAGATTTACCATTAGAAAAAAAATTTCAATTATCTAATGGGAATTAGTTGACTATTCCTAATTGTTTAATGAATTAGAGAATTTCGCAAATGAAGGTTAATTAGCAATCATTAGCATTAGCTAATCATTACTTAACATCTATGGTTTCGAGTAATCTGACTCAGATATCAATGATGGACAATTTTTTAATAATTTTGTATATTTGTTATCTACTGAGAAAATTTTAGGAAGAGGAACATTACAAAAACAAGAGATTGTGTTGACTGAAAGGCTTGTCAACGGGTCAACTAAACGTTTGTTTCTTATATCGATTAGTAGACCATATTTAGACAAAAAATCAGCTCCTATGATTGGTTTCGCGATATCGGCTATCAAAAACGTAAATGGAAATTCACGCCTTAACCCTAAGCTAATAATCCAAAGTTTTTTACCATATGTAGAAATAGTTGTACCATTAGCCGAAATAGGGAGTGCCCCTAAATCCCAAAAAAAAAAAAAAATCCCCAAACACAGAAGGTAAAAAAAAATCCCAAATATATAATCCCAAAATTTAAAATCCCATAACCAAAACCCCCGCACTTTTTTTGGGGCTAAATCCCCAAACCTTTTTTGAGGAAATATCAAAAAACCTCGAACACAAAATCACAAACACTTTAATTAAATCATAAAGTAAAGTTCTGACGCGTATAAACATAATTACGCATTTATATCAGGCATGCTTAACCAACGAACCGATATCATTTCGTTACGATAATCAACGTTAATAAACGAAACAAAGTCATTTCGTTTCGTTTATTAACGTTAAGAACGTCAAATTAACTTTAATTACACTCAGTTGAGCAGAGCTCACAGAGTATATTAACTTTGATTGGATAACGGTTGGTTGTACAGGTATAAAGGAATCGAGATAGATATAGACTTCCATATATCAAAATCATCAGTATCGAAAAAAAATTTGATTTAGCCATGTCCGTCCGTCCGTCCGTCCGTCCGTCTGTCCGTTAACACGATAACTTGAGTAAATTTTGAGGTATCTTGATGAAATTTGGTATGTAGATTCCTGGGTACTCATCTCAGATCGCTATTTAAAATGAAAGATATCGGACTATAACCACGCCCACTTTTTCGATATCGAAAATTTCGAAAAAACGAAAAAATGCGATAATTCATTGCAAAAGGCGGTTAAAGCGATGAAACTTGGTAGATGGGTTGACGTTATGACGCAGAATAGAAAATTAGTAAGATTTTGGACAATGGGCGTGGCACCGCCCACTTTTACAAGACGGTAATTTAAAAGTTTTGCAAGCTGTAATTTGGCAGTCGTTGAAGATATCATGATGAAATTTGGCAGGAACGTTACTACTATTACTATATATGTGCTAAATAAAAATTAGCAAAATTGGATGAAGAACACGCCCACTTTTTAAAAAAAATTTTTTTAATTCAAATTTTAACAAAAAATTTAATATCTTTACTGTATATAAGTAAATTAAGTCAAAATTGAACTCCAGTAATGATATGATGCAACAAAATACAAAAATAAAAGAAAATTCAATTTCAATTTCAAAATGGGCGTGGCTCCGCCCATTTTCCTTTAGTTTGTCTAGAATACTTTTAATGCCATAAGTCGAACAAAAATTTACCAATCCTTCTCAAATTTGGTAGGAGCATAGATTCTATGACGGTAACTGTTCTCTGTGAAAATGGGCGAATTCGGTGGAAGCCACGCCCAGTTTTTATACACAGTACACCGTCTGTCCTTCCGCTCGGCCGTTAACACAATAACTTGAGCAAAAACCGATATATCTTTACTAAACTTAGCCCACGTACTTATCTGAACTCACTTTATCTTGGTATAAAAAATGGCCGATATCCGACCAAACCGACGCCCACTTTATCGATTCGAAAATTACGAAAAATGAAAAAAATGCCATAATTCTATACCAAATACGAAAAAAGGGATGAAACATGGTAACTGGATTGGTTTGTTGACGCAAAATATAACTTTGGAAAAAACTTTGTAAAATGGGTGTGACACCTACCATATTAAGTAGAAGAAAATGAAAAAGTTCTACAAGGCGGAATCAACAGCCCTTGGAATTTTGGCAGGAATACTGTTAGTGGTATTGCATATATAAATAAATTAGCAGTACCCGACAGATGCTTTTCTGGATCACCTGGTCCACATTTTGGTCGATATCGCAAGAACGTCTTCACATATACATCTAAGGGCCACTCGCTTTTAAAACCCTCATTAATACCTTTAATTTGATATCCATATCGTACAAACACATTCTAGAGTCACCCCTGGCCCACCCTAATGGCGATATCTCAAAAAGGCGTCCACCTATAGACCTAATGCCCACTCCCTCTTAAAATGCTCAGTAACACCTTTCGTTTGATACCCATATCGTACAAACATTCTAGAGTCAGCCCTGGCCCACACTAATGGCGATATCTCGAAAAGGCGTCCACCTATAGACCTAATGTCCACTCGCTCTTAAAATGCTCAGTAACACCTTTCGTTTGATACCCATATCGTACAAACATTCTAGAGTCACCCCTGGCCCACCCTAATGGCGATATCTCGAAAAGGCGTCCACCTATAGACCTAATGCCCACTCCCTCTTAAAATGCTCAGTAACACCTTTCGTTTGATACCCATATCGTACAAACATTCTAGAGTCAGCCCTGGCCCACCCTAATGGCGATATCTCGAAAAGGCGTCCACCTATAGACCTAATGCCCACTCCCTCTTAAAATGCTCAGTAACACCTTTCGTTTGATACCCATATCGTACAAACATTCTAGAGTCACCCTTGGCCCACCTTTATGGCGATATCTCGAAAAGGCGTCCACCTATAGAACTAAGGATTACTCCCTTTTAAAATACTCATTACCACCTTTCATTTGATACCCATATCGTGCAACCACATTCTAGAGTCACCCTGGCCCACCCTAATGGCGATATCTCGAAAAGGCGTCCACCTATAGACCTAATGCCCACTCCCTCTTAAAATGCTCAGTAACACCTTTCGTTTGATACCCATATCGTACAAACATTCTAGAGTCACCCTTGGTCCACCTTTATGGCGATATCTCGAAAAGGCGTCCACCTATAGAACTAAGGATTACTCCCTTTTAAAATACTCATTACCACCTTTCATTTGATACCCATATCGTACAAACACATTCTAGAGTCACCCCTGGCCCACCCTAATGCGATATCTCGAAAAGGCGTCCACCTATAGACCTAATGCCCACTCCCTCTTAAAATGCTCAGTAACACCTTTCGTTTGATACCCATATCGTACAAACATTCTAGAGTCACCCCTGGCCCACCCTAATGGCGATATCTCGAAAAGGCGTCCACCTATAGACCTAATGCCCACTACCTCTTAAAATGCTCAGTAACACCTTTCGTTTGATACCCATATCGTACAAACACATTCTAGAGTCACCCCTGGCCCACCCTAATGACGATATCTCGAAAAGGCGTCCACCTATAGACATCATGCCCACTCCCTCTTAAAATGCTCAGTAACACCTTTCGTTTGATACCCATATCGTACAAACATTCTAGACTCACCCTTGGTCCACCTTTATGGCGATATCTCGAAAAGGCGTCCACCTATAGAACTAAGGATTACTCCCTTTTAAAATACTCATTACCATCTTTCATTTGATACCCATATCATACAAACACATTCTAGAGTCACCCCTGGCCCACCCTAATGGCGACCTATAGACCTAATGCCCACTCCCTCTTAAAATGCTCAGCAACACTTTTCGTTTGATACCCATATCGTACAAACATTCTAGAGTCACCCCTGGCCCACCCTAATGGCGATATCTCGAAAAGGCGTCCACCTATAGACCTAATGCCCACTCCCTCTTAAAATGCTCAGTAACACCTTTCATTTGATTCCCATAACGTACAAACATTCTAGAGACACCCCTGGTCCACCTTTATGGCGATATCTCGAAACGGCGTCCACCTATGGAACTAAGGATCACTCCTTTTCAAAATACTCATTAACAGCTTTCATTTGATACCCATATCGTACAAACACATTCTAGAGTCACCCCTCGTCCACCTTAATGGCGATATCTCGAAAAGGCGTCCACCGATAGACCTAAGGCCCACTCCCTCTTAAAATGCTCAGTAACACCTTTCATTTGATACCCATATCGTACAAACAAATTCTAGAGTCAGCCCTGGTCCACCTTTATGGCGATATCCCTAAATGGCGTCCATCCATAGAACTATGGCCTACTCTCTCTTAAAATACTCTTTAATACCTTCCATTTGATACAACCACATTCCAGGGTTACTCTAGGTTCATTTTCCTACATGGAGATTTTCCTTATTTTGTCTCCATAGCTCTCAACTGAGTATGTAATGTTCGGTTACACCCGAACTTAGCCTTCCTTACTTGTTTTTGAAATGACTTTGTTTCGTTTATTAACGTTAATTATCGTAACGAAATGATATCGGTTCGTTGGTTAAGCATGCCTGATTTATATATACATATGCAAGTATGACTATAAGCATAAATTAAAATGATGGGAAATAACCTAACCGTACACGTTCTATTTGCATTGTGTTTTCATATCTTCTTTCTGTTCTAACCATGTCAATGTTATATTCAGACCAATTCTAAATATTCTCGCGGAATTTTGTTCTCGCGAATTTTTTTATTCCCGCGGAAAAATTCCTCCAATTCTTTTCTCCTAGGGAGAAGAATAATTGGGGAATAGGAATTTCTAATTTTCGAAGTCAGCTGTTTTGTCACTTGAAATTTCGTTCCGCATTTCTTATTTTGTTTAAAAAATTTAAAAGTTTAATTATTGTTGCGAATTTTTTTGAAATTATGAAATAAGGTATAAACAATGCACATTATTGCATTTCATGTGGTATTCACTGGAATAAGTAATGAATTGGTGCCACAGCAACATCAACAGAGGAGCATAAAAAGAAGAAGACGGCGGGATAACACAAATCCGCCGGAATTGCATGCATTCATTCTGCAAAGCAATTTTCTGGCGGCCAAGTTGAGTTGAGTTCGCCTTTCGCCATATGCCAAAATCTATTTAAGCCTTCTTAAAAAATCCTTGCGCAATTTCTGGATGACTGCATCAAATATACGAAGAGCTCTTCCGTTGTTTATGATATACTTTTCGAGTTAAAATAATGAATATTGTGGTTGTTGTTGTTGTTGTATAACAGTGAGAATATTGTGGTATAATGTAAATACATATTTTAGCACGAATTTGTACAAATAAGTGTTTTTTCTTAAAAGAACCAATTTCCTTTAACTATTTTGATGCATTCCCTTTAATTTAACTAGTGAAAAAACTCCTATGAAATGGCAGAGAAATCTCCCTCTCCCTCACATTCATAATACCTACTTTTCTGCTATAACCGGTTTCCGCTTTTTCGAACATTGTTCAGAATAGGAGGAAAGGGAGAAGTGAAAAAACTCACAACGAATTTTTATTTAAAATAGAAGGAATGGGAGAAGGGAAAAAACTCGCACGGAATTTTCGTTTAGAATCGGGCTGATTGTGAATTTGACAACAACTTCTTATGTACATCAGTGGCACAGAGGCTTAGGTCTTCAACTACCTTGCAAAAGTCGTCGGTTCAATGCCAGATAACGGATTTAAATCTCATTTTCTATTTATTTAATTTTAGTTTATAAATTTATTATTAAAAATACTGTGAAAAAATATTAAAAAATTTAAATGAAAAACCTAGATCTGGTAGTGAACCGACGATGAGAAAATATCGGAAAATTGGCATAATATCATTAATATAGCTATTGAATAGAAAGCAAACTGCAAAAGTTATCAAAATAATTGAAAAAAGGAAAATTCAAAATGTTACAGATCTCCATCGCCTAAATATCTTCTTGGAGAAAAAATTCCGTTAAAGTATATGTTTTCTTTGTCAAATGAATTTCTATCGCCTTATTAACAGCAAAATGTATCGAATTAGTTACTTCTTGGCGATAGACGATAAAATTATCAGAAAACTGCTGGCAGGGTTTGTAATGTAATTTATACATAAAAATATATGTATGTACGTATGTATTTATAATTTGTAAAACAAAAAAAAAATGTTCCGGTGTTTATCTGCAATGCGATGAATTTTGAATTTTTTTGTTATGTAAATACTGTATTAATTGTATTTATAAGTTATAGCGTATTTGTATTTTTTAATGTGCCCATTAAATATTTGTGAAATCATCAATATTGAAGTGTTAATTTGGAAATAGAATAAACATAACTATCCTTTTTCTGTGTGAAAAACATTCAAATTAGGTCGCGGCGATTTTAAACCTAATTTGAATGTTTTTCACACAGAAAATGGGGATTTCGTGTTGGGGATTTTGATTATGGGATTTTGATTTTGGGGATTTTGATCATGGGATTTTGATTTTGGGGATTTTGATTTGGGGGCTTAGATTTTGGGGATAAAGGGGGTAACCCGTCAAAATAATATCAGAAAATTTCTCTTTACTTATAAATTTGAAACTGGAAGTACCGAAATTTCTGCACCACTGTGAATTAGAAAATTTAACCAGTTATCCTTGTCAAAAATAAATAAGCGACGAGTTGAAACTTCTAAATTTCCGTTGTTCGTCGCTGCAACAACGGAAGAGTTTAGTTTGTTGAACTATTAGTTTTTGAAAAGGCACATGGTTGTTTACATTTTCTAGCCTTGTTCCGAATTTTAAGTGATATTTATAGACCCAGTATAGAAATTAAAATATTTCTATTTAATTCAAGGTTCCATTCGAGCTCAAGGCCAGAACAATAATTTTTTTTCTAATGATAATTATTGTTATTTTTTTAAGTTTGAAAAATTGTATTTTGTTTTTGGAATAGTAAGTAGTAAATTTTTCAGACAACCTGTCATAGCTGCGCAGATAGATCCATTTCGAAGGGTGCTAAGCCTTCATCATCAGTACACTTAAGGCATGCTGCGCTAACCATTTAGCTATACAGCGGGGTTTGTTTGACTGGCAAATTTGCTACTTCTATTCCTTTTTACCAACTATATTTATTCAGTGTTGCGCATGTCTTTATAGTAGATTTAAGTTCACTTCTCAATTAGGTCTTCAGTAAAATTTTAGATCTTACTTAATAATTTGGGAAAAATTTAAACAACGGCACATCAGGACGGACAAGGCGACAGCGGTTTCAATTATACCTTTTAAATCTCTTCAAAGCCTTTTCTCCCGGGAGTGGGATTTGAACCCGCACTCCTACGTTGGTTGAAGTGTTACAAACGCATTCAGCCACGTCATGCCTTAGTTGTTGTAAATCTTATCCCAATTGCCTTCTTTTGCATATTTTCTTTATACACAGAACATGCTCTGTATGCAATCATATTAACCAACGTGACATCAGGACGGACAAGGCGACAGCTGTTTCGATTATACCTTTTATATCTCTTCAAAGCCTTTTCTCCCGGTAGTGGTATTTGAACCCGTACTCCTACGATGGTTGAAGTGTTACAAACGCATTCAGCCACGTCATGCCTTAGTTGCTGTAAATCTTATACCAATTGCCTTCTTTTGCATATTTTCTTTATACACAGAACATACTCGGTATGTAATCATATGTATAAGTTATGCGTTGGTTAGGCGGTTTTTCATATAAACTGGTATTGTTGCTTATTTTGTTCTATTTTATAGAACTACGAATTAAATAATGTTGTAGTTCTATAAAATAGAACAAAACCAACAACAATACTTTGCTGCTCTCTCCATTCCGACTGATGTCCGGCAAGGCGAGCGTGCTTTCCGCAAGGTCATCGCTTCAGCTTCTGCACGCTTATTCCGGCAGATAGAATACCTGAAATCATACCGCATCCGCTTCCGTAAAATTCACAGCACCACCATCGCGCTCAATTCCACAAATACTCAGATTAATTACGGACAAAATCAGGTAAAGCTCCATCATAGGACGGTGCTCGTGGCACTTTACCTGTCAAAAGCTCTTGACACAGTCAATCACGGCACGCTACTCCAAGACATAGAAGACTCACACCTTCCCCCTTGTTTAAAAAGATGGACCGCTAATTATAGAATGGACGGCAGGCGTCTGTTCAATTCTCTGTTCTGTTCATTCATTTATTTAAATAAAAAATTAGTACAATGAGATTTAACATAGTATTATAGTACAACAAAAACAAAATTGGAATGAACTATATCAAGTACCCAATAGACAGAGGTGTAGATATATTAATAAAAATGTATAAATAATATTAACCCAAATTTTTTTTTTTGTTACGTGGAAGGAGGAAATGCTTTATGCACTAACCGGGTTGTTAAGCCTCGGTGCTACTCTCTGTAGCAGCGAGCCTCTCCGAGTGTAGGACTCCCTTTCTTTTCCTTCATGGGCTACCCACTAAAACCTAACCTCCCACGGCCCGCGCATTTTATGCACCTGGGACCGCGTTTAGCATAACCTCGGGTACGGAAGCGCGCTACGTGAGCTCTCTGGCTACTCTCCCGTTATTGGGGTAAGCAACCATCTTGCCGTTTAGCGAGGAGAATATCCCTTGCATATCTGCTGACCATGTCCCATCTGTCATTTCCGCAGGTCATTTTATGGATGACACTGCCCGGGGATTGGTCGCCTAGTGTTACTTCCACTCTTTTTCGTTGCTGTGCGAAGTGATCGCATTCGAAAAAGGTGTGGCGTACGTCGTCTATGAGCCCACAGTATAAGCAATTCGGATTTTCAACCTTGCCCATCCTGTGGAGGTATTCCCGGAAGTAGCCGTGGCTACTTAAAAACTGTGTCAGGTAGAAGTCGACCTCTCCATGTGGCCTTTCTAACCATGGCTCCAGCTCGGGAATCAGTTCCCTGGTCCACTTGGCTGCAGTACTGCAGCTCCATTGCTGTTGCCAGCGTCGGATAGAATCTTTTCGCGCCTTCGCGGCAGCAAGATATCTGCATACTTCTCCTCGGAGGTGGTAAATTGATTTCCTCTCCTCAGCGAGAAGATGTATCGGTATGGTTCCCGCAATAACAAGAACTACGTCTGCGGATACCGTGCGGTAAGCTAAGGCAATTCGTAGAGCCCCTCTGCGTTGGACAGAAGTAATAGCTGCTCGGTACTTTGGGAATTTCATTGCATCCGCCCAAATTTCTGCACCGTACAAGAGTATAGAATCCAAAGCGGAAGCAAGCAGCTTTCTTATACATGGTCTTGGCCCGCCTGTGTTTGCCATTAATCGACTTAAGTATCCTACGGTCGGTGCAGTTTTCTCGCAGGCTCCTTGAAAGTGTTCCGAGAAGGTTAGCTTGCTATCTAGCCTCACCCCAAGGTATTTCGTGGAGCTGTATGTTTGTACTTGTGGTTCTCCAACCATCATATTCATAAGGGTGGGAATTCGTCTCTTCGTGAGGATTACGATCTCAGTTTTCGCTGGCGCGAGCTGAAGTCCATGATCACTCATCCATCTATTTACACTGCGCATTACTTGGTTTAATTTAAGCTGCGCCAGCTCGCAGTTCCGTGCTGTAATTACGGCAGCCACGTCGTCTGCGAAAGCGACAAGAAAAGCGCTTTCTGGCATGTGCAAACGAAGGAGGCTGTCATACGAAGCATTCCAGAGGTCGGGACCTAACACCGATCCCTGGGCTGCTCCGCCTGTTATCCTCACCTTTCTCTGGCCTTGATTTGTTTCGTAAGTGAGCCAGCGATCTTTTAGGTAGTCCCTTAATATGGCTAGTAGATAAGGAGGTACCTTGAAAGAGTGTTTCAGCGCATAGAGCATGTCGTCGCACCTGACGGAATTGAAGGCATTTTTCACGTCGCGTGACCAGTAAGACAACCGGCCTAGCTTGGTGGCACGCGGTTTCGGCTTTCCTTACCGCAGTTATAACCTCGGCTATGTCATCTTTTGTGGAGTGACCTTTCTGGAACCCATGCTGCCGATGGGACAGACCACCTCCATCTTCAATGGCTGCTATCAGCCGTTGTTTAAGGAGGCTTTCCATCATTTTCCCGGCCGTGTCGAGCATGCATAATGGTCGAAAAGACCACGGGGAGTTCGGGTCTCCCTTGCCTTTCGGGATTAGCACGAGGTGCGCTGTCTTCCACCTTGTAGGAAAGATCCTGGCTTCCAGGCATTTGTTATACATATGAAGCAGCAGCTCAGGACTGCTCTTAGCAGCCAGTCATATTGCTTCAACAAAAGGAAACAAAAAATAGAATAGGAACCCCGCGCTCACAAGTGGTACATATTTGACAAAGGTAATTTTTGAGAAACTTTTCATTCCGGAAGTAGACTAGGGTCATAACTATTCCAAAAAAGCTTATTTTTGGTTTGTTTGAAATTTATTGTTTAGGCAGCCTTTTGAAATAGGAAAATAAGAGATCGGAGTGGAATTTGAATATAGGAAGAAAGAGAATTTCAAGTTATGGAGAAGGAAAAAGTGTAAGTAGAAAAGGGAGGTAAAAAAAAGAAAGTGCGAGGGGAATGTTGAAAGGAGAGGAAGTGAGTACAAAGGAAGGAGATAAGGAAGAATGAGGGAGCGGAAAGAAAGTGGGAGTAGAAGAGAGGAAAATCGAGAATATGAAAGCGAGAAGATACGGAGGAGTGACAGGGATCAAACATAGAGAGAAGGGGAGAGGAAGAAGTATTTTTTTTTTTGCAGAAGCTACAATATAACACATGCCTCTTTTTACTGTTAGAGCCATAACATCGCATGAAGGAGTATTATCGGGCAGGAGAACGGGTCAATTATCTATATCTTATTTATAAAAGTGAAAGCGATTCATATACTTTCGTAAAGGTTTATACAAAGATATTGAAATCGATCGGGATTAGATATTTGGTTTAGAGATTCCATATATGAGGAAATTGAAGTGAGAGAAGGGGAGGAAATGGTAGTGGGAGTTGTAGTGAGGGTGGGACTAGGACTAGAAGTGGGAATTCGAGTTGAGCTGAAGTAGGAGTTGGTGTACGATTGGGACTGAGCGTACGAGTTGGAGGCAGACAAATGGAATAAGGTGTGGGCAAGTATTAAAAGAAAAGTCAGCGTCGAAGAGAGTGGAATAGATAGTGAAGAAGGGAAGCGTGGCTAAACTTTAAGATGTAGGCAAACCGATTTTCGGACAGAACAAAGTCTGCGGGGTACTCTACTATAATATAAGTAACAATAAGTTCCCCAGCGGGCTAGGGCGCTTAGAATATACCCGCGACAGGTAGGTATGTCTGGTGTAAGCGGCGACTAAACTGCCAAATTGATTCAAGGGCTTACCAGCGCAATTTATAGCTTCTCCAACCCAATTGACAACCTCACCTACCCGTGGCAAATCCTGTTTCTTTAGCAGCCGAGGCTGCGGCGACCCCAAGTTCCTCATGGATCTAGGAGTGTCCTTATCACTACAACAACAACCACATAAAATAATAAGCCAATAAACCTCACCAGTTGTCGATAACATTGGGCGCTTTCGAAAAACCCAACTGTTGATCAGTCTTTGAGTGATAACGGTTGGAATTTTACGTAGAATTACTGAGCAGAAATATTTTTCGCTACATTTGCCCACCTGTTTTTTCGGCTGTTTGATGACAGTTCTTTGACATTTTAAAATGCTGGGTATGAATACAAATTTTCATGTTAATAATATGATGAAGTGTAAAAAATTGTTTAATAAGTCTCTTAGGATAGTTATTTCATTTACCAGTTGACTCAACTTGCCGTTCATAAACGAAATATCTATCACCTAATTCACGGAAACATGTTTGCAACGTATCAACAAAAATAGTGTTCGCTAAATGTGCCCATTGATGTAAGGACTGGTAGAAAAAATTCTGCGAATTGAAAAATGCTCATAAAGTGCCAACTGTTAATTTTTCCTTTTTTTTATTTATTAGCATGGAAATACATATTTATATCAATGACTGGTAAAGAAATTTTATTATTTTATTTTAATGTATAGTGACGGGTAAAGAAATTTTATCAATTTATTCGTTGCTGTCCGTGCGACCGAACTTATGTGTAGAGACCTGACATCAAATTATGTACAAGTGTTTTGTCCACTTTAAGGGACACTGTTTTTTTGTTGGTTTCCCCATTCTCAACAGTTTTGCTTTCATCTAAGCCCAATATCACTTAATTGGCCGAAACTATGGCACGTTGGGTATATTCAAGTTTTTCCTAACATAATGTAGATTGTTATCTTGGAAAAATCTTCGGGTGACACGAGCGTAAAGCAAAGTCCGTCCAAAATATAGATTAACCATTATGGCGACGTAAGAATGGCAGAAGACGTTTTTGAAGATTCTCTCACGTAAATTTTTGCGTTGATGGTTCGTAGAGAACAGCGTGGATCTCCACATTCACAAATATCTTGCCAATTTTTGCTTCCCAATTTGGTCCCATAGAGCATACGTCTGTTTTGCAACTTTTTTATTTTTGTAGGTTTTAATACCATTTCTCTGCTTGATTCGTGTGACTTGCACAAGTGTAGCTATTTTGGGAGCATCTCTTTTTGACATGCCTCGGTTTTTCCTAATTAGGGATAGAACATTATTCTCGAACTGGGCGTCTGCTGATCCTGTGGTGGCCACTTCTTGGAATGTCCTTCACTAGACAGATAGATAATTAGTGAGGGTTGCACTGCGACTTCCTTGGTGAAGCCTAGTAGTTCTCTTGGCTTGAGGGATTGCTTGTGCGGGTTCTATGTCCATGGCGATCTTAAAAACTTAGCCCTACGTCTTGAGATTGTGTCGTATTCTAAGACGGCATGTTCTGCCATCTCCGCTGACTGATAACAAAATCGGCATGTGTTATTCGATTGTATGCCCAATTTATGCATATGACTATTGATTCTGCAATGTCCTGTAAGAATAGCTGTTTGAATTCTTAGGTTATTTTTCGAAAAGCCTATTATTGCCCTATAGCTAATTGTACTATAACTTCCTAACAGAAACTTAGATTGTCTCATACCTGGCACATTGCGCCGGTGCTCTTTTCTTTTCGAATAATAAATATCCGCTTATTTCCTGTGGGCCAACTGGAAGAAGCGGTTCAGGACCAATTGGTCATGCAGTCGCTACCTGTCTAGCCAGGCTGTCCGCGTACTCATCCCATGGGCCCTTGGACCCAGGCCAACCATATCTACGTTGTGTGCTCCTAATTTAATTGATTTAGCTTTTCCATGCACTCAAGGACTAGTGCTGACTTCATTTCGAACTCCGTTATAGCCTTCAGTGCAGCCTGACTGTCACCGAGTAAGGCAATTGTTTAGTTGTAATATCCGCGTTGAAGATTCAACTTCGCGCACTGTCTTATGGCGAATACTTCCGCTTGATATTTTGGCGCTGGGTCTGAAGATTCCAGCTCCAATTCCCCCTGGCGTCTTTGAGCTATCTGTATACCATACGGTCTTGCGTAGACGTTGGATGCTCGCTAGTTTCGCGTCATTCCATGCAATTTCGTCTCCCAATTCCACTTTGCAACTTTTCTCAAATTTGTGTCAAAGATGACCCCCAAGTATTTTACTACGGTTCCATCTTATATTGCTACGCCAGCTATTGTTATTGTTCTTAGGGCTGGTAGGACCCTTCTTATGGTGAAATGATGATGGCCGTCTTGCATTGGTCTCACTTGCGGAGAGGCGTCGGGAAAATGCACTTCTAGCTGGGTTTGGGACCCTCTCTTGCAGTTCCTCCATGTTTCGGCTAGAGATAATATTTCCTTTGCCCGAGGCCTCCTTTGCGATATTCAGGAGGGTTCGCTTTGCTGACTGTAATGTCGCAATGTGTAGCGGGGTCACATCGAGGATAGCCTCAAGCGCTTTTGTGAGCGCTTGCCTCATCGTCGCTCGAGTTGTTCTCGATGCCTATCGAGCTATAGGTTATCATGGGTTTTAATAATAATAATAATAACTGGCAGCGCACTTCCCTCAAGTGGCCCAATGGCACCATGGTATACATCGATCTCAAGACCTGTGGGCTGCAGCCCCATGATATTCTTGCTAAACGTTTGCATTCCATGATGAACTTCGTGGCCCTTATTGTCATGGAGTCGGAAGTGTTGCTTCCAAAGGAGCTTGGTGTCAAAGGTGACCCCCAAGTATTTTACTACGTTTCCATCTTCTAGTGCAACGCCGTCTGTTGTTATTGTTCTTAGGGCTGGTAGGACCTTTTCATGGTGAAAGGATGATAGCCGCCTTTGATCGACTGTTGTTAAGCTCCACACCGGCGCACCATATCTTTGTTATTTTCAATGCTCTCTGTATTACGACTATGTATGTCATCCGCGTGTCCTTGGCATTTTATGCCATTGTTTGATAGCCTTTTCTGGAGTTCATGCATTACTGGGATGCTCCATCACCACGGGTGGGACAACAGTACGATATATTTTATCTTTGTTGAAGCATTCTGATAAAACCGGTTGGTTCCCGTGGCCGATTTAAGGTTATAATTGATAGGTTGAGACAATTAACATTCAGTCAGTTATGTAAAAGAAACTTCCATTATCTTAGCATATAGGCAAATTATAATAATTTTTAATATTGTACCGGCTGGGACAAAAAAACGACGGTATCCGTTACTGATCTTACTAGTACAAAAGCTTTGCGAATATATGAATGTATTTTTTTTTTTTAATACTTTATGATATATATATAATATATAATATAATATATAATATATACGCACATTTAGGGAATCAAATGCCGTAAAAATAATAATTTTTCTTAAATGGTTTTATTGCTATAATCAAAAATATTAGTGTCACGGGTGGGGCATGTTCGAATTAAAAACATTTAATAAACTGTTTTATAGTAAATATGGTTCACTTCATCGAATCATTTCGTGGGCTAAATAAGTCTGAGTCTCGGTAAATTTTAACATGTTTCACTCTCTAAATCTTTGACTCAGATTCATGCACCATGAAAAAACCTACTTCATAGATGCCTTATTTTGATCAAATTTTCTACTCGACGTTATTAGTTGATAACCCTATTAGGATAATAAGGCGTATTAACAAGGCCTACTCATTTCTAACAGCTGTTTCTGTCTAGTTGTCACTGGTGGGACATACTTCATTCTTGAAGAAGAAGTCAAAACTAAATTGTTGGATATGTTTGATCAGAGTTTGTAACATTGTGTAACAAGTGTTAAATAAAAGAACGTCTTGCAAAATTTAGAATAACAAATTCCGATTTTTTTTTTGTCACAGTTGAGACAAAGCTAATATTGCCCTATAAATCGAATAATAAGAATACAGAGTATATATAATTTGGCACTTGAATCAGCTTCATTCATTGAAGATGAGCTACGGTAGTTATTTTTCTTATTAATCCCGCGAGTGGTAAATCACAAATCGTTTTACAGCTTTTTCAAAACAAGCCATTTCAACCTAATAAAAATCGTTAGATCAGCACTTTACTTTAAGTGTAAAAAAAGGTATTGGTAATTAGTTTAATATTTTTGGGCTGATTGAAGATTTTAACAACATTAGTATCCACACGGCCTCCAGTTTTATAGGAAAAATTATCTCCGCACCAAGGTTCATTTTCTCACAGAACCTCCCTATTAAGCCCCACAAAAGGAGCGAGAGAACTCCTTAGAAACATCCCCTCGTGGTATTGACTTGAACTGCGCTGTTCCCCACATGGGCTTCAGCGATTCTTGTGCGAAGTAGATTGTATATCCTTGGATATCTTTGGATATGCCTCTGAATTCCCCTCCTGTGCAGTGCTTTATGTACGCTTTCGTGAGGTGCGTTGGTCTGAAAAACTTCACTTGTGAGTAGCCTTTTTTCCTATTTTTGGTATAAATACTACTTTTGCTCTCGTCCATACCGTGGGTATGCAGCCCAGCGCCAAGCTATCTTGCATGATCCTCACGAGGTGTGGATAGAGCCGCCCCCCCGAGACTTATAATACTCAAAAGATCCTACTACCCAACTGACTCCGAAAAAAGGCGATTGACTGAGTGCTAGTCCGATGGGGTTGGTCTCACTATGGAGATACAGGTTCGGGCACTTGCGGACCGGCATCGGGAAAATGCACTTCCAGCAGGTCTTTTGCTCACTCTTCCTCTGTTCCGGTATAGGAACCGTCTGGCAGCTTAACTGATAGATTTATCTCTCTGTGCTCTTTGGCTAAGGCCTTGTGAAGCCCCTTGCCGCAGTAGGTGTGCTGGAAATTCCCTCACAGAAATTCTTAAACTAAACCTTCCTTGAAGTTCATAACCGTTGCACAGTGTAACTTTTTTCACTTTTAGGATGCCAAAATTAATAACAGCCAAACCAATGGAGCATTCCATTTGAAATTTTGCAGTGTGGTTGCAGATACCTAAATCTGATCTGAGAATAAAAATGGGCGTGATCTGCCCACTTTTTCTCCTTGACCTCATATAAGGTGAAATTTCACATAATCATATTTTCTACTTTAAAAGCATTTTCCGGTGCCAATATAAATAAAAATTGTTTAGATTTCTTAACTTTAGCTTAGAGGCTTTTGATTAATATTTAAAAAATTTTATTTTCGAAGTCAAACACAACATAGGTACATTTATTTGCAAAAACTGATCGAATACATACTTATAAATAAAAAGTGATATTTTAACTGGTATAAAGTTAGTCGGAGTCAATATCGTCGACATGCTCTGGTTCAGATAATAAGCCAATAACTTCACTCGTTAATGCTCGCCGGTTTGACCAAGGTGTTTTCCGCAAACTGTTTATGAACGGGTCTGACGATATCAGCAATCTGTGCAGCAAATCCAAGTTACTATAAATTCTTGACTTTATTGTGGTGAAAAGTTCACGATAGTTTCGTGCATCCTTGTTTCTGGGCTCATAACTTCTTCCGAAAGTTGACCAATAGGAAGAATAGCAGACGCGATTATACTCTTTCCATGAAACAGAATTTTATGTGCGCACACTGGCATATTGTACCAAGCATATTCCGTTAAATATAGTACCCTTGTTTCTGTCACATAGTGGTCAAAAGCTTCAGAATTTATTTGAAACCCACATCCTATGCATGAAAGTATTGTATGAAACCTTTTCAAAAGATTGATGTTTATGCCGGTTATGTCTGATGTTATTTCAGGATGTCCAAAGAATCTTCTCGTAGTGTTGCCATCATTTGTGTTTTCAGTTTTTTGCTTTGCCATACCAATCAAAAGACCAACTTCTTTCCTGAATCTATTTTGGATATGTTCTTTCTTCTTTTTCATCTTTTCCTTATTTTCTTCGCCCCGCACCCACCAGGTGCTCATTTCCATTCGGTAAGCGACGCGTAGCATACATTACATGCATCGTATTCAAGAATGTAAAGGGGAAATTCCGAAAGCAAGCATGCTTTTGTCAACATTTCGCTCTGACAGGGCTCGCATATTGTTCATATCTTTTGGAGAAGCCCCACATATGTAGCACTTTTGCGATGATGTATATGCCGACAGAGCGTTGCAAACTTTGCCACCAGTCATGCACAACAAAAACCTTGATTTCACCAGTAAGTTTAGGTTATCTGTTTGAATTGTTGTAGGACGAAGACATGAAAATTTGTCTTTGACAGATTGCACCTCCTTTGAAATGACATCTCGCGTTTCTTTTGTAAAAACAAATTTTATCAGGCGGCAGTATCTCGTGGAAGATGGAACAGGATTACTCCAAACTATAACCTTTCGTTTTTCAACCATTGTATACATTTGAAGGAGTACTGATGAAATGAAAAACATACTAGTGTCCGATTTGTTTTCTTCCGAAAATTGTTGTTTGTAACAGCTATGCTCAGCTCCATCAGATCCCCATTTTATAATTGCATTTAGTTCTTTAACCTCAGGAATAGAAAGCAATACCTCTTCTTGTACAAGACGCAATCTTCGTAAACTGTGATCAATTAGCGATTGCAATTCAATTTCAGCATAGGTTTCCGTTACGGTTATTTTTTCAGGAAAGCATAAGTTCTTTGATTCTTCTTTTATATGAAGGATATATTTTTCTGTTAACTTGTGAAGTGTGCTGCCGGATGAGGCAGTATTCATATGTTGAAAGATTTGAGTCAACTATCATCGCAATTGCTTGATCTGGTGACAAACTTTTCTTATTTTCTTCCGATAGTCGGGACTTTTTGATTGCAGTGCCTGTTAATGGTGATGCCGTGGACTGCCATTAGCAATTGATCTTTGTCGACATTGTTCATTAGTTCCTTAGCTTTTCGTTTTTTTGTGCGTATAGATGACTCAGAGAAGTTTTTTGTTGGCCTCCCCGGCTTAGGAACATCACGAGAAGTGCACGGCTCGACATCACGAATATAATCTGTAAAATCCAGATTTTCTGATAACCATTCAGAGTTTTTGTCAATAAATCTACTTGTAGATCGAAAACAACATGCCTATCTCTTACGAATATTATAAGTTAGCTTGATGATGTATTTTTTTATTATTGAATGATCCACATATCTTCCAATTATACTCAAAATATGGTTTAGTATGGCTTTGTCCGTTTCTCCATCTTTGCTTTTTAGCCAAACTTCAAAGAGTGCATTTCGTGAAATAGCCATAACTAGTTGACGATATAGGAAAATTTGGTACAGTGCAGTTGGTTTTACTTCAATGCAGTCCGTATTTGGTATGATTCATTTTTAGCTTTAAAAAAATAGGCTTTGTTCTCTATTTATATAGTCTTAGCCCAAGCGTTTTATTATATCACTTGTCATAGAAAAAGAAACTGGGTTTTACGGGAAAATAATACCTGCTAATGCTTAACAAAAATATGTTTACCCATTTCTTTGTTTTAAAGATCTACCTAAGATCTCAAACTCCGAGCGAGCTTTAGGTAGGCGTTTATGTGATGTATACATACATATGTATATTCCCGAAGCACTCAATTGCTTAGAAATATCACCCATAATAGGACATTCCATTGTTAGGTCACTGCGCTTCATACGTGAGCCAGGGCATAGAGACCTTAAGTTGGCGATTACAAAGAAAAACGCAAAATTTCGGAATGTTTTTTTTAAGCTATTGCATAGATTTTATCGCAGGCTTGGCGACTAAATCAAAAAAAACCGTAACGGATATTTGTCAAAAAAGGTTCGAAAAGGTTCGAAAAAGGTTCGGTGTTAGCAACAGGCCAAATACATGAAATTGGATCTCTATCATAAAGTTAAAGTTAAAGTTAAAGTGAATGTTAAAGTTAAAGTGAAAGTTAAAGTTAAAGTTAAAAATAAAGTTAAAGTTAAAGTGAATGTTAAAGTTAAAGTTAAAAATAAAGTTAAAGTTAAACTTAAAGTGAAAGTTTAAGTTAAAGTTAAGATTAAAGTTAAAGGTAAAGTTAAAGTTAATGTTAAAGTTAAAGTTAAAGCTAAAGTGAATGTTAAAGTTAAAGTTACAGTTAAAGTTAAAGTGAATGTTAAAGTTAAAATAAAAGTTAAAGTTAAAGTTAAAAATAAAGTTAAAGTTAAAGTTAAATTTAAAGTTAAAGTTAAAGTGAAAGTGGAAGCTAAAGTTAAAGTTAAAGTTAAAGTGAATGTTAAAGTTAAAGTAAAAGTTATAGTTATAGTTAAAGTTAAAAATAAAGTTAAAGTTAAAGTGGAAGTTAAAGTTAAAGTTAAAGTTAAAGTGAATGTTAAAGTTAAAGTGAAAGTTAAAGTTAAAAATAAGGTTAAAGTTAAAGTTAAAGTGGAAGTTAAAGTTAAAGTTAAAGTGAATGTTAAGTGAAAGTTAAAGTTAAAGTTAATATTAAAGTTAAAGTTAAATTTAAAGTTAAAGTGGAAGTGGAAGTTAAAGATAAAGTTAAAGTGAATGCTAAAGTTAAAGTAAAAGTTAAAGTTATAGTTAAAGTTAAAAATAAAGTTAAAGTTAAAGTGGAAGTTAAAGTGAATGTTAAAGTTAAAGTGAATGTTAAAGTTAAAGTGAAAGTTAAAGTTAAAAATAAGGTTAAAGTTAAAGTTAAAGTGGAAGTTAAAGTTAAAGTGAATGTTAGAGTTAAAGTTAAAGTTAAAGTGGAAGTTAAAGTTAAAGTGAATGTTAAAGTTAAAGTGAATGTTAAAGTGAATGTTAAAGTTAAAGTGAAAGTTAAAGTTAAAGTGAATGTAAAAATTAAAGTTAAAGTTAAAGTGAATGTTAAATTTAAAGTTAAATTTAAGGTTATAGTTAAAGTTAAAGTTAACGTTAAAGTTAAAGTTAAAAATAAAGTTAAAGTTAAAGGTAAAGTGAAAGTTAAAGTTAAATTTAAAAATAAAGTTAAAGTTAAAGTTTAAGACAAAACTTGAATTAATATCAATATTATAATTGCCTAAGTTGATAATATGCAATAGCTTTACCGCGGCAGTCCCTGAGTGCCACACGTCCTTTTTTTATCTTAAACTATGTGAAATTCCCTATAATGTGTATGTATTCGTTCAATGGAATTGCGCAGAATGGGGCAAGTATTCTATTGAAACCGAAAAATTTTCTAAGCTTACAAAACTTTTAGTGGCTGTCTAAACCAAAAAAAAAAATTAACAAGATGCCTACGTGGCTGAAACTTACGAATGCCATTATAAACTACCCAAGTATGTTAAATAAAATAGTTCGAAGTCCAAACAGTTATCGAAAAATTCACCACTTGGCTACAAAGTTGGTCAAAAATTTTGGACTGTGAAATGATTTTTACACTTGTTTCAATTATCCAAGTTTCATAGTGCTTATCATGGTGATCGTGGGTTTTTTACTTTGCTGTGTATACATTTTCTTAAGAGTTGGTTATTAATCTGTTGCATGTCAAACATTTTTGAGATTGGAGAATATTGTTTTTTTGGACTTTTGGCATCATAAAAGTGAAAAAAGTTACACTGTGCGTTGTCGGGGCAGTGTCATAAGATAGTCCAGTGAGTTTTGTCAACTTTTATTCGTCCAAATGTACCACATTTTTTACGTAGCTCTTCCGTGTTATTCATTTTCCTCGTTGTTGCAGGCTTGACTTCCGAAGCTTGTATATTTTAAAAAATGTTGTGAAACACCAATTCAGAAATAAATAATTTAAATCCTGCTATGTCGGTACTAAAACACTTATAGGGAGTTCTAAATTTGAACTTTCTGTTAAGTCCTTAGTAGTATTATTTTGAAATTGTTTTACTTCTCCTGCTGCTGTTTTCAGAAATTCGTTCCACTGTTTTTGTTATTGATTAGTTATTAAATCAAATTTTACTAAATTAATGGACGAGCAACTAAAAACTCCCCTAGGCATTCCTTAAATTTTTACACATGTTTATAGACGCTGTTGTTTGCGCAGATGTAACTGAGGACGGTAAAAGACGGTTATTCATTCCTTTTACTGATCAATTTCTTTTACACTTAGTGCTCAAAATTCAACTGTCATACAGTTGCGTTTCATGGACCTTCTCATATATTTGACTTTTTTTGTATAGTTATAAAAAATTACCATAAGTGGGTTCAACACCGGTGTGGAGATCAAAACCATATCCCCGCAAAAAACTTCTCTTCACATTTTTTTGTGGGTACCGCAAAATCAAAAAAATTACAACAAGCACAAGAACATTTTTAATATTTTTTGCAATTATCTTAAATAAAATTTTCGGTTTCTGCTTTCAGACTCGTGTTTCTGGGTCAAAACCGCGTCTTTAAACACCACACCCCATGTTTTTGGACGAGTTTTCGCAGTTGTGTAATAGTATAGTAGTAGTATAATACAACTATTAAACGATAAATAATATTATATTTTCTGGTTACAGGATTGCAGGAAGTATATAAATCTGCATTAATTCATACTTGATTTTATTTTTAAAATTTGTTTCGGTTTAGCAATTCACGATATCAAAAATGGCAGGAATGCTATGTGTAGTGAAGTTATCCAATATTTTAAAATAGCGGTATATATTTTAAAATATTTATGTGAACAAAATTTTTGATTCAAAACGAATAAACAATGAAAACAATTTAAATAACAAATTTTAAAGTTGAAGTTGTAAAGATAAAGTTATTCATACCATTTAATATACACCAGGCTTCACAGCAGAGATCACTGGACGCCCCTTTTCTGGTATTTATTTATTCTATTCATTTTGTCACACAATAATGAAGAGTCCCTTGAGGCACTACTTAACACACACTTCCAACCAGGAGACTATGCGGAAGAGTAACAACGTCTACAGTCCTAATACGGAGCGAGAGGTACCAGGATTGCTGATAAATACCAAAATTGAATGGGCAGCCGTTTGCTATGTTCAAATCGCCGGGGCCGGGTGGATATTCCCTGCTATGCTGCAGATGGCCGGTGGAACGATTACAACGATAAGGACACTTCCCGAAGGCCTTGGGGAGCGTTATCCATGTTGATGGTCCTTTGCCGGATGCAGATCCGCTACTTTCCGGTAACAAGCACCATTAAGGCACCAGCCCGACTATCTCGGGAACGATTTAGTATGACCACATGAAAACTTCAGGGCCATACCGCCCTCCCACCCCCTAGATCCCTGAGGAACTTGGGGTTGCCACAGCTCCGACTGTTAAAGTAACAGGGTTGCATAAAACTGAACATCCCGGAATCTTGGAGAACTGCTCGAGTAGTCTTCGTATCGTAAGCGGGAATAGCCAGTGATGTGCACCCGAAAGACTACAGTCCTATTAGCTTGACATCTTTTCTACTCAAATCCCTAGAGGATTAATAGATGTGTATGCAAAATCAAAAAGGAACGAGGAATTATTCTCTTGAGCACAACATGCGTACACCAAAGGTACGTCAATATTGCATTGCATAGAGTGGTTATGAATATAGGGAAGGTCCTGGAACACCAGGAATAAGCCCTAGGTGTTTTTCTGGACATTGTCGGGCCTTGCTACAATGCCTCGAAAAGAGCAATAATGGACAGTCTCAATTCTATTGAAATTCATCCAGCTGTAGCAAATTGGACCGGCTCCATGTTAAGCTGCATAATGATCACATCGCAATGGGGTCTGTGCGAGGCGATGAAATCTGTAAACAGAGGAACGCTGCAGGGCGGGGTTTTTTCACCAATGCTGTGGACACTGGTGATAAACCAATTGCTTAGGCGGTTCGACGGAGGGCCAGTCAAACTTACGGCATATGCAGATGACGTTTCAGTCATCATAAGCGGCAGATGCCTAACAACAATCAGCTCTCTTCGGGATGTACATGCCTGGGCATCTGGAGTCGGGTCAACCGCCAACGATGAAAAACCGATCTAGTATTATTTACTAGGAAGTATAAGGTCCCTAATTGGACTAAGCCTAAGCTTGGAGGAGCAACCCTGCAAGAAAAATATAGCACAAAGTATCTAGGGGTTATACTAGATAGTAAGTTGTCGGGGAAACTCCATGAAGAAGAGAGAGCGAAGAAAGCCTCCGCGGCACTGTATGCATGAAAGAGGATGCTGGGATGCACGTGGAGCCTATCACCCAAACTCTCATTGGGTATTTACTGCAATTGTCAAACCCATACTTTACTATGGGGCCCTTGTTTGGTGGGCAGCAACAAAAAAGTACGTATACCAAAAAAATTGAGAGCAGAGTATCAATATTAGCGGGAGACTTAAAAACTACAACATTGCATGCCATTCTACACATCCCGCCTGCAGATCTAAGGGCAAAAAACATCGTGTTAGCAACTGCAACAAGGCCTAAGGCCTCGGGGCAGCTTGAGTGCAGGCCTTATGGCCACAGCAGTATAGCGCCGTCTAATATCGGGCAAACGGAATATATGGTCTTGTGCCTTAGCTTCGAAAGAGATATTAGGCCACAATTGAGCGGGAGGGTTGGTGCCGGAGTGTAGAAATGGCAGAACATACTATACACGTGTATAAGGATGGTTCCAAAATGTTCCTGTCCTGCGCTCTCCAGGTCAAGGCTCCAGCTATTAGGGGCGGCAGAGTTGTCAGACCTCGAGGCAGCAATTAAAAAAAAAAATAATAAAATAAATGTAAGGCGCGATAACCTCCGAAGAGATTTTAGGCCAAGCTTCTCTTCCAATTTGCGTCGTGCTCCTCTTAATTTTTCCTGCAAATTGGCAGGACGGGACCTACCTGTTTTATGCCGACTCCGAACGGCATCTGCAAGGCAGATGAGTTTTCTCCGAGATCTTTTCATGGCAGAAATACGCTCGGAGTGCTTGCCAAACACTGCCGACGCACTATGGCTCCTCTGCCCAAAAGCTTGGCAAAAATCAAAAATTTTATGAAAGCGTTCGATAAACCTAATACATGTATTTAATAGAGAATTTACCAGGGATTACGAAGATATAACTCTATATTAAACAGAAAATTATATTTGAGGAGGTAGAGCTGCTCAAAGTTGATTAATTTTTAACATTTAGAAAAATTTGTGGTTTTTGTTCTTTTTTGTTGTATTAAAAATTGTTTTGTCTCTAAATAAAACGGCCTGCTACTGTTTTCTGGTATTATAACGAAAGGATATTTAATTATGGGTTGAAGTAAAACATAAAATTTGTTTTTTTTTTATAAAAGTTGTCAGATCTACCTGTTTTCGAAAAGCCTATTTTTATGACCTTTTTTGAATTTTGATGGAAAATAAAAAAGGGACAAAAATGTCTCCGTGAAATTTATAGTAGGTATTTGTTAAATATTCAGTTACCTGAATTCATAAGGTCTACCTGCGTCCAGCTGCGATTTCTCTTTTTACATCAAATAAAGTGAAGCAACCTTGAGTATAAATACGCGCCTGAGCAGGTATAGGTAAGAAGGAGGCGAATTTAGTACGGTCACTTTTGTTGTTGGAATTTGTTAATAAAACCAAATTTTTCGGTTACAAGCTGCATAATATACCTGGAACTCATTTCCATAATTTGAGTATATAAAGCAGTGTTTAATAAATACAACGCCCAAAATCAGTCTTTTTTTGAGTCTATAGAATAAAGAATTCTGTTTATTTAAATAAACATACATATATATAGCTCACATATTTTTTTTAGTAAGATACCCTCGATTGCAAATTTTAATATGTCTCTATAAAACTCTTAACTATTTGAGATGTTCAATGCTTCAAAGACAAAAGCGGAGTTCGTTCAGGCTATTATGACAGAATTACCAAACGAAGCATGCAACAATGAAGACGAAGACTTGAAAGAAAAAATTGGCTTCCTCTACATTCCAATACAAAGAAAATGGTAAGCAGTCGGTCGTTCTACTTCAAGCTTTATAAGTAAGCATGAAAGCTGGATAGCTGGTAAAAGTTTTTTGGACGAAGAAATGCCTAGCACATCAACCAATTGAACTAGAGGAAGACAAACAAAAGCCATAGAAAAATGTTCGACCTACGCAAGAAAAAGGAAGCTCTCAGATTATACTAGAACTATCGCCACGACTCATCTTTCAGAAGATTTGGCTATTAAATATAAAAAGGACGAAGGAAACACCAAGTCCCATATCATAGGAGCAGTTGCGTTAGTAAGTCTAGTGGGATTGAGAAGGATCAAAAACAGCATTCCCACACCCACAAATCCGCTACCTAGGAGATACACTCCTGAAGAGTCTTTGGCGCTGTTTATAGATCTCAGGTTATCGAAGGATAAATATAATATGTTGCGTGAGTCATTATTGCAACATAATTCTGATCTTTTCCCTGGATACAAACAAATCACTCAAGCCAAGAAAGAAGCAGTTCCTCCAAGAGCCAAAATAACCGAAGTATCAGCTGAAGTTGAGCTCCAAAACTTAATGGATCATACGTCTATGCGACTCTTGAAAAGTTTTTCTGAAGAAAAGTTGAAATCACTACCAAAAAGCCTAACATTGATAAATAAATGGGGCTGTGAAGGATCATCAGGACAAAGCAAAACAAAAGCCATAGAAAAATGTTCGACTTACACAAGAAAAAGGAAGATGTCAGATTATACTAGAACTATCGCCACGACTCATCTTTCAGAAGATTTGGCTATTAAATATAAAAAGGACGAAGGAAACACCAAGTCCCATATCATAGGAGCAGTTGCGTTAGTAAGTCTAGTGCGATTGAGAAGGATCAAAAACAGCATTCCTACACCCACAAATGCGCTATCTAGGAGATACACTCCTGAGGAGTCTTTGGCGCTGTTTATAGATCTCAGGTTATCGAAGGATAAATATAATATGTTGCGTGAGTCATTATTGCAACCTAATGCCGATCTTTTCCCTGGATACAAACAAATCACTCAAGCCAAGAAAGTAGCAGTTCCTCCAAGAGCCAAAATAACCGAAGTATCAGCTGAAGTTGAGCTCCAAAACTTAATGGATCATACGTCTATGCGACTCTTGAAAAGTTTTTCTGAAGAAAAGTTGAAATCACTACCAAAAAGCCTAACATTGATAAATAAATGGGGCTGTGATGGATCATCAGGACAAAGCGAAAAAACAAAGAATACATGTAGACGATGGAAAAATTACAGATGGTAATATGTTTATGGCTTCTATTGTTCCCCTCCGTTTAAAAGATGAAGCTTCAGAATATTGGAAAAATCCACGGCCGTCATCAGCTAAATTGTGTCGGCCGATATTATTTAAATATGAGAACTCAAAAAAGCTACAGTGAGTGGTATAAAACATTAAATCGCAAAATTAGAACCAACAATACTTGAAAGCGAAGACGGAATGTTATGACCATAAATTATTTATGGAATTCGTTTTGAAACTGGCTTATACACTACCACAACAAGGAGAAGTTTTCGACGACAATGCAACATCTAAGGAAAAGCAAAACATTAGAAACCAAAAATAATTCAAGATGCATTCTATAAAGAGCTTGGCCTGAAAGTTCACAGCCCAAAGCATGGATACGGAAACACAAATGATGCAAACTCCTCAAGAAGATTTTTTGAACACGATGAACGCGATAATTCTAAATATTTTAAATTGCCATGAAAAAGTAAATTTGGAGAATATGCATCGAAAACTGCAGAGCTGCTGCTTTAAAAGTATGCTGAGAAAAAGCTCACACCAACGGTACATAAAATTTTGGCCCATGGAAAAGATTTAATAGAACACCAGTTTTTACCATTAGTGGAATTGTCTGAAGAAGCTCGAGAATCTAAAAACAAGGACTACAAAAGATATAGAAGTACTAATGCTTGCAAAATCTCATTAGTTCAAAAGTTATGATTTTTGCAAAGAAAAAACTCAAGAGGCGCCATAGTGCGACGGTCAACGCCGTTTAGAAACAAATTTTTCTAATTGAAAAAACTTGTTTCTAAAATTGTGATGTTGGTTTACCCGGGGCGTGAACCCAGGATCTTCGGTGTGAATGGCGGAGCACGCTACCATTACACCACGGCGGCTGCCCAGCAGCAATTAAGCTGGGTCCTAAAAAACTGCTAGTATTTGCCAAGAGGACGGAGTTATTCTATAACATATGTCCTGGCACCAGATTGGGGTTCTTCCGTTTGGTCGTCAGACAAATCCTGGTAACCCTACGGAAACATTCAGTCTATGTGAGGCCTTTATTGACCCGCCAGTTTAAGCTAACCTTTCAGGGTCTAAAAAACCCATCATATAAATTCTAGTTACAAAGAAAATTCTTTTTTTTTTAACGTATTTCAGCTATAACTTATTTAAATCTATTAATCTTTTTTTTTATTTAACAAATATAAAAGAATAAAAATTTTTGTTAAAAAATTCAACATTGAAAAATAACATTTGGATACATATTGAAAATTACATAAATTCAAAGTAAGAAATTTACAAAGTCAAATTAAATTAAATTAATAAAATTAATCCATTACTAATACCCTACAATACTCCCCTTCCAGAGATTGATTGTTAAATAAATTAAAAGTAGCTTTCTTTTTTGTTCTTTGTTATTAAAATGTGTAATATCAACCATAGCTGGTTTCAATTGATCAATAGGAAAACTTTTAATTTCATTATCTTTTACATTTTTGGAACAAAATACCTGTACAATTTTTATGATGTTGAAGATTTCATTTAACATTGTTGAAATGCTCACGTAAACTACTTAAAACGTCTGATGAAGTTGTATTTTCAGAAGTTCAGACGACAAGTTCACCTTAAATTTTGTCCAAAAACCATTTCTGATGGAGTAGCTGAAATATCTTCTTTAAAAGTTGATCGTAAACCTAAAAATATTATCGGTAACTCTTCATACCAATCTCTGATCCCATTTCCAGCCTTTATTGAAGACTTAAGTCGCCTACGAAAACTTTCTACCATTCCATTAGCTTGAGGATGGTAGGGAGACGTTGTTATTTGATGGCTTCCAAGAAGTTTAGTTAATTCCGAAAATAAATTCGACGTAAATTGAGCACCTTGATCTGTAGTTATTTTAAATGGAACCTCGAAACGCGAAATGTATTCATTAAAAAATCTTCTGACAATAGTTGCCGCAGAAATATTCCTCAACGCATATGCCTCTGGCCAGCGTTTAAACCTATAAATTATAGTAAAAATATCACGATATCCTCTTGAAACAGGAAGAGGGCCCACAACATCTAAATGAAAGTGTTCGAATCTACTCTTAGGTATTGTAAATTTTGTATGACGAAAAACTTTTGACTTCTGACAGCTTATGCACTCCTTAGACGACAAATTAATTTGTTTATTCATATTTGGCCAAAAATATCTCTTAACTATTAATCTACGCGTACTTTCGTACCAGGATGTGTGATTCCATGTAATGTATCAAAAATTGTTTTCCGCAAATTTTTTGGTACAAATGGTCTAGGATTTTCTCCTGAAACTTCACACCATATACCAAAATTTAACAAAGGAAATTGTATCAATTTAAGATTTCTGAAAGTTTGATCAGATATCAATTCTTTAAGTTCGTTATCTTGCTGTTGCTCTCTTCGTAAAACTTTAAAATTTAGATCAGCATTTTTGATTGCATCTACCTCAAAAGCTCGTGACAAAGTGTCAGATACTATGTTATCTTTTCCTTTAATGTACTGAATATCTGCAATGAACTCAAGGTGCCTCGTTTGCTTTGGGCTGCATTCCGTTTTCGAATTTAAAGGAAAAGTTAATGGTTTGTGGTCCTTGAAAATCGTAAATTGTCGCTTTGAGTTGATAATAGTTTACCATTTCTATAAATGTTTGTGCCTGTTTAATAGTTTCCGGACGTTACGTATGGCTGCTTTTTTCTCATCGGATGGCCTAATTCTAGAAATAGAAATATTGTGTCCTAAAAACCAATATTGTTAACATCAAAAATACATTTACTAGGTTTAATATTTAACCCATACTCGGATAGTCGTTCGAAAAGTACACGTAGACGTGTTAAATTTTCTTCCTCATTTTCACTCGCAAAAGTAAATCATCAATGTGTGCAAATACGAAATCTAGACCGTGAACAATCTCGTTAATAAACCTCTGAAAGGTTTGTAATGAATTTCTTAATCCAAAAGGCATACGTAAAAACTCAAACAAACCAAAAGGTGTTGTTATTGCTGTTTTGAAAATATCTTTTTTGGCCATTGGTATCTGATGATATGCCTTCACTAAATCAATTTTAGATTCAAAGATCAATTAAATTTTTGTTTCAAAGATTCATATTGAAATCATGTATATGAGGTAAAGGATAACGATCTGGTAATGTAGTAACATTCAATCTACGGAAATCACCACAAGGTCGCCAGTCATTAGCACCCTTTGTTGGTACTAAATGCAATGGAGATGCTACTGAGGAATTTGAGGGTCTACAAATTCCAGTTTTTAATAGAAAGTCGAACTCGGTTTAGGCCGCTTTAAACTTAATTGGATCCAAGCGCCTGGGCTTAGAAAAAGGAAGGTTTCCTTCAGTAACAAGTCTGTGGACCGTAGTATGCTTAACTGGTTTCGAGCATAGATGTTAAATTGCAATTAGAATTAGTAATTGATGCAATTGGCTTATATTCTCTAATTCATTAAACAATTAGAAATAGTCAAGTAATTCCCATTAGATAATTGAAATTTTTATTCTAATGGTAAATCTAATTGCAATTAGTTGCCATTAGCAAAAAAAATTGGGTTACCTTTACAATTAGAAATGTAGCTGACTTCTGCTAATGCAATTAGATATTCAATTAGCTCGAGTTAGAATCAATTATTTTCGTATTTGCAAAAAAAAAAAAAAAAAAATAAAATATTCATAATATGTATTTCACACACATATTTATTACTTATGTACATATATTACATACATGCAGACTTTATTATTGCGAGCATTATTAATAGTCCAAGGCGGGGTCGCTTAACGGACTTTTCTTTTGAAAAGCTCGTATTGCTGAAAGCGAACATACCCGGTCGTTGTACTTATTAAACAGTTAGTACGTACGTTAAATATGTCTGCAAGTATGTAATATATGTACATAAGTAATAAGTATTCATATTATGAATATTTTAGTTTTTTTTGTTTTTGAAAACATGAAAATAATTGATTCTAATTCCAGCTAATTGAATATCTAATTGCATTAGCAGAAGTCAACTACATTTCTAATTGTAAAGGTAACCCAATTTTTTTTGCTAATGGCAGCTAATTGCAATTAGATTTACCATTAGAAAAAAAATTTCAATTATCTAATGGGAATTAGTTGACTATTTCTAATTGTTTAATGAATTAGAGAATTTCGCAAATGAAGGTTAATTAGCAATCATTACCATTAGCTAATCATTACTTAACATCTATGGTTTCGAGTAATCTGACTCAGCTATCAATGATGGACAATTTTTTAATAATTTTGTATATTTGTTATCTACTGAGAAAATTTTAGGAAGAGGAACATTACAAAAACAAGAGATTGTGTTGACTGAAAGGCTTGTCAACGGGTCAACTAAACGTTTGTTTCTTATATCGATTAGTAGACCATATTTAGACAAAAAATCAGCTCCTATGATTGGTTTCGCGATATCGGCTATCAAAAACGTAAATGGAAATTCACGCCTTAACCCTAAGTTAATAGTCCAAAGTTTTTTACCATATGTAGAAATAGTTGTACCATTAGCTGAAATAGGGAGTGCCCCTAAATCCCAAAAAAAAATCCCCAAACACAGAAGGTAAAAAAAAATCCCAAATATATAATCATATAATCCCAAAATTTAAAATCCCATAACCAAAACCCCCGCACTTTTTTTGGGGCTAAATCCCCAAACCTTTTTTAAGGATATATCAAAAAACCTAGAACACAAAATCACAAATACTTTAATTAAATCATAAAGTAAAGTTCTGACGCGTATAAACATAATTACGCATTTATATCAGGCATGCTTAACCAACGAACCGATATCATTTCGTTACGATAATCAACGTTAATAAACGAAACAAAGTCATTTCGTTTCGTTTATTAACGTTAAGAACGTCAAATTAACTTTAATTTTTGAAATGACTTTGTTCCGTTTATTAACGTTAATTATCGTAACGAAATGATATCGGTTCGTTGGTTAAGCATGCCTGATTTATATATATGCAAGTATGACTATAAGCATAAAGTAAAATGATGGGAAATAACCTAACGGTACACGTTCTATTTGCATTGTGTTTTCATATCTTCATTCTGTTCTAACCATGTCAATGTTATATTCAGACCAATTCTAAACATTCTCGCGGAATTTTGTTCTCGCGGATTTTTTTATTCCCGCGGAAAAATTCCTCCAATTCTTTTCTCCTAGGGAGAAGAATAATTGGGGAATAGGAATTTCGACCTTTCGAAGTCACTTGAAATTTCGTTCCGCATTTCTTATTTTGTTTAAAAAATTGAAAAGTTTAATTATTGTTGCGAATTTTTTTGAAATTAAGAAATAAGGTATAAACAATGCACATTATTGCATTTCATGTGTTATTCACTGGAATAAGTAATGAATTGGTGCCACAGCAACATCAACAGAGGAGCATAAGAAGAAGAAGACGGCGGGATAACACAAATCCGCCGGAATTGCATGCATTAATTCTGCAAAGCAATTTTCTGGCGGCCAAGTCGAGTTGAGTTCGCCTTTCGCCATATGCCAAAATCTATTTAAGCCTTCTTAAAAATTCCTTGCGCAATTTCTGGATGGCTGCATCAAATATACGAAGATCTCTTCCGTTGCTTATGATATACTCTTCGAATTAAAATAATGAATATTGTGGTTGTTGTTGTTGTTGTATTAACAGTGAGAATATTGTGGTAGAATGTAAATACATATTTTAGCACAAATTTGTACAAATAAGTGTTTTTTCTTAAAAGAACCAATTTCCTTTAACTATTTTGATGCATTCCCGTTAATTTAACTAGTGAAAAAACTCCTATGAAATGGCAGAGAAATCTCCCTCTCCCTCACATTCATAATACCTACTTTTCTGCTATAACCGGTTTCCGCTTTTTCGAACATTGTTTAGAATAGGAGGAAAGGGAGAAGTGAAAAAACTCGCAACGAATTTTTATTTAGAATACGAGGAATGGGAGAAGGGAAAAAACTCGCACGGAATTTTCGTTTAGAATCGGGCTGATTGTGAATTTGACAACAACTTCTTATGTGCATCAGTGGCACAGAGGCTTAGGTCTTCAACTACCTTGCAAAAGTCGTCGGTTCAATGCCAGATCACGGATTTAAATTTCATTTTCTATTTTTTTAATTTTAGTTTATAAATTTATTATTAAAAATAATGTGAAAAAATATTAAAAAATTTAAATGAAAAACCTAGATCTGGTAGTGAACCGACGATGAGAAAATATCGCAAAATTGGCATAATATCATTAATATAGCTATTGAATAGAAGGCAAGATGCAAAAGTTATCAATTGAAAAAAGGAAATTTCAAAACGTTACAGATCTCCATCGCCTAAATATCTTCTTGGAGAAAAAATTCCGTTAAAGTATATGTTTTGTTTGTCAAATGAATTTCTATCGCCTTATTAACTGCAAAATGTATCGAATTAGTTACTTCTTGGCGATAGACGATAAAATTATCAGAAAACTACTGGCAGGGTTTTGTAATGTAATTTATACATAAAAATATATGCATGTACGTATGTATTTATAATTTGTAAAAACAAAAAAAAAAAATGTTCCGGTGTTTATCTGCAATGCAATGAATTTTGAATTTTTTTGTTATGTAAATACTGTATTAATTGTATTTATAAGTTATAGCGTATTTGTATTTTTTTAATGTTCCCATTAAATATTTGTGAAATCATCAATATTGAAGTGTTAATTTGGAAATAGAATAAACATAACTATCCTTTTTCTGTGTGAAAAACATTCAAATTAGGTCGCGGCGATTTTAAACCTAATTTGAATGTTTTTCACACAGAAAATGGGGATTTCGGGTTGGGGATTTTGATTATGGGATTTTGATTTTGGGGATTTTGATTTGGGGGTTTAGATTTTGGGGATAAAGGGGGTAACCCGTCAAAATAATATCAGAAAATCTCTATTTGCTTATAAATTTTGAAACTGGAAGTACCGAAATTTCTGCACCACTGTCAATTAGAAAATTTAACCAGTTATCCTTGTCAAAAAGGCGACGAGTTGAAACTTCTAAATTCCCGTTGTTCGTCGCTGCAACAACGGAAGAGTTTAGTTTGTTGAACTATTAGTTTTTGAAAAGGCACATGGTTGTTTACATTTTCTAGCCTTGTTCCGAATTTTAAGTGATATTTATAGACCCAGTATAGAAATTAAAATATTTCTATTTAATTCAAGGTTCGATTCGAGCTCAAGGCCAGAACAATAATTTTTTTCTAATGATAATTATTGTTATTTTTTAAATTTTTTTAAATTTGAAAAATTGTATTTTGTTTTTGGAATAGTAAGTAGAAAATGTTTCAGACAACCTGTCATAGCTGCGCAGATAGATCCATTTCGAAGGGTGCTAAGCCTTCATCATCAGTACGCTTTAGGCATGCTGCGCTAACCATTTAGCTATACAGCGGTGGTTTGTTTGACTGGCAAATTTGCTACTTCTATTCCTTTTTACCAACTATATTTATTCAGTGTTGCGCCATCTGGTGCAAATCACTGATAATGCTGGATTTTTGTTTATTGTCAATTACTTTGTTTGACATTCCCAAGTGCTCATGGTTTATTAAAAATTGTTTTTGTTTTTATCGGCCTATTGATAAATGATTCAAGGTTCGATTCGAGCTCAAGGCCAGAACAATAATTTTTTTCTAATGATAAGTATTGTTATTTTTTTTAAATTTTTCTAAATTTGAAAAATTGTATTTTTTTTTGGAATAGTACTTAAGTAGAAAATTTTTCAGAAAACCTGCCATAGCTGCGCAGATACATCCATTTCGAAGGTTGCTAAGCCTTCATCATCCGTACGCTTTAGGCATGCGGCGCTAACCATTTAGCTATACAGCGGTGGTTTGTTTGACTGGCAAATTTGCTACTTCTATTCCTTTATACCAACTATATTTATTCAGTGTTGCGCCATTTGGTTCAAATCACTGATAATGCTTTTGTTTATTGTCAATTACTTTGTTTGACATTCCCAAGTGCTCATGGTTTATGAACAATTTTTTTTGTTTTTATCGGCCTGTTGATAAATGATTCAAGGTTCGATTCGAGCTCAAGGCCAGAACAATAATTTTTTTCTAATGATAATTATTGTTATTTTTTTTTTTAATTTTTCTAAATTTGAAAAATTGTATTTTGTTTTTGGAATAGTAAGTAGAAATATAACAATAATTATCATTAGAAAAAAATTATTGTTCTGGCCTTGAGCTCGAATCGAACCTTGAATCATTTATCAATTTTGAGAAAGTGTTTATGTAATTGTGTTAAATTTACGTTGGTATTGATGTAAGTACCCAATCTTTTGATGACTCGATGTACTTGATAGCTTATTTTTAATTTTTTTAATTTTTGGTAGGTGTTGTTATTATTTTTTTATTGTATTAATATTTTTATTACTAATGTTTGGTTGTGTTATTGCTATATTGTTGAGGCTTAAAATATCTTAATAGCTGTTTGTGAAATATTGTCAATTATAATGATGCGTTTGAAGAACCTAGAATGAGGTTGAATGATAGTAGATGGCAACTTTATGTGCACAATCACTCAAAAATTAGAACTTGTATTATGCAGAATATATATAATTGTACTCTGCATAATGTACGTATGTCTAAATTTTTGATAAGGAATTAAGAGTTGATTCCTTTGTTCGTTTGAGGGTGATATGAAAATGTCATTGAATCGTATCATGTTGATGAGTATAATATTGAGTTTTTAACATAATTTTAATTTCAATATGAAATAATTGATATATGTCAATAAAAATTATTTTAAGAAGTCTTTTGAGATTTTTTAAAATTGATTGTAGTAATTAGTTTTATTTTAAAAATTTAAAGTTGTTTTTTTCTTTTTTTTTTTGAATTGGAAATAAGGTTGGTTAAATATGAATTTATTTGTATCGCGGAATTTGTATGTCTGTTGTTGTAAATTTACTTACATGTGTTAATGGTATATGGGAACTTCCACAGAAAAACCCACCTTAACCGAAAAACTAAACTATGATTTAAAAAAAGAAATTGCTTGAACTATTAAAGAAAAATATTTAAATGTTATAAAAATAATATTTTGTTGTTTTTGCGGTCAGTTTTAATTAAATATTAGTAAGGGTCGTAGGCTAGTTAGACCTAATTATGTTTGGTGCAAATAAACGCTTTATTTCACCTTCTTGCCCAACGTTTCGCTGAATATTCCAGCATCATCAGGGGCTACACTATTTATTTTTCATAAAAGATAATAAACATTATTGTATATGTATAAACATTCATAACATTTAACATGTAGAACAACCAATTTGACTTACAATAACAATAAACAGTATGAACACTTAAAGATTAATCATCCGTACCACCTTGCGTGGTAGTTTTGTCAATACTAAAATTATTACTTAAACATAACATGTATGCAGCGCCTATGCAGTCGTAGTCTTCTTTTTTGTTGATCGTCTTTTCTCTATTTCTCAATATGTGCAAGCTTTCCAATCTGTATCTGGTCAATTCTCTTTTTTCCTTATCAATAATTTTGGTGTTGTTAAAATCAGCTGTATGGCCACTGCTTATTATGTGTTGGGAGAGCGCAGTGCTTGGCTTTTGTTTTTTCACGTCTGCTTTGTGTTCGGCTATTCGTATACCAAGTTCTCGTTTTGTAGTTCCGATATAAATCTTATCACAGTTTTCGTTCTCTTTTCCATTGCATTCTATTTTGTATATCACATTGTTTTGTTGTAGCTTGTCTATTGGATCTTTTGTTCTTGTGTAAATTTTGGATAATGTGTTGTTGGATTTGTAGGCTAAGGTGATGTTTTGTTCTTTTAGTATGTTGTGGTCTATTGTACTAAGCTTTGGGATATATGTGACGCTGTAATATTTCTTTACTTCTGTTGTTGCATTTTGTGGTTTATTGTGGGGGTTGCTATTTTTCATGATTTCCTGGTTTATTAGTTCATGTATCAAGTGGTCGGGGTAATTATTATTTTTCAAGATTGTGTGTATTTTTTCTATATTAGTTTCATGGAATTTTTCGTGGCTAATCGTCATTATTTTTCGTATCAGATTCTTCGCTGTATTGATTTTATACTTTCTTGGTTGGGAGGATAAAAAATTAATCAGGCGACCAGAAGATGTTGGCTTCGAGTACCAATTTAAAATAATACTATTGTTGGCTTTGTGTATGCGAACATCTAGAAAAGGGATGCTCTCATTTTCTTCCATTTCTATTGTAAATTGTAGTTTGTGGTGGTATTTGTTTAGTGTCTCGAGGATTATATTCACGTCTTTACGTTTCACTATTGCAAAAATGTCGTCTACATATTTGGTGATAAATTTAATGTCAATACTATGTTGTTGTTTTAGCTCCGAGATGGTGTTGTCAATTAGGTCGTCCATGACAATATCGGCTACTACTTTTCAAACGAAATATCAGACACAACTCTGCTGAAAAACTCTTATTAGCAGCATTTAATCAAACCAAATCATTTCTGAAATCCCATACCAATATTATAATAACAGACGCGGACAAAGGTAACAAGACAGTAGCAATGTACGAATCGCAATACAAAGAAAAAATGAACACATTATTGGAAGACAAAAAAACATACAAAATCACAAGAACAGACCCAACCAACACACTACAGCGAAAAAACAACAAAATAGTCGAAGAGCTTTACAAAACAAAACAAATCAGCAAAAGAGAAAAACAGCAACTAACTTGCACAGCCGCCGCGGCACCAAGATTATATGGACTGCCGAAAATTCATAAGCCGCATATGCCCTTACGACCCATTTCCTCCTCAGTTATGTTGCCCTGTTACAACCTATCAAAATTTATCGGAAAAACTCTTAAGCAACTTATATCTGATAATTATAATGTGGAAAATGCATACATTTTGAAAGATAGATTAAGCAATATTAATGTTTGTGAAGAAGATATACTAGTTTCGTTTGATGTCGTGTCGTTGTTTACAAATATACCTATAATGTTAGCAATTAGAATAATAATGAGAAAATGGGACAAAATTCAACACACAACTAACATCACAAAAGCAAAATTCCAACAAATACTTGACTTCTGCCTCAGAGAAAACAATTATTTCATGTGCAATAATAAACTATACACTCAAACTTTTGGAATGCCCATGGGAAATCCGCTCTCACCAACAATAGCCGATATTGTCATGGACGACCTAATTGACAACACCATCTCGGAGCTGAAACAACAACATAGTATTGACATTAAATTTATCACCAAATATGTAGACGACATTTTTGCAATAGTGAAACGCAAAGACGTGAATATAATCCTCGAGACACTAAACAAATACCACCACAAACTACAATTTACAATAGAAATGGAAGAAAATGAGAGCATCCCTTTTCTAGATGTTCGCATACACAAAGCCAACAATAGTATTATTTTAAATTGGTACTCGAAGCCAACATCTTCTGGTCGCCTGATTAATTTTTTATCCTCCCAACCAAGAAAGTATAAAATCAATACAGCGAAGAATCTGATACGAAAAATAATGACGATTAGCCACGAAAAATTCCATGAAACTAATATAGAAAAAATACACACAATCTTGAAAAATAATAATTACCCCGACCACTTGATACATGAACTAATAAACCAGGAAATCATGAAAAATAGCAACCCCCACAATAAACCACAAAATGCAACAACAGAAGTAAAGAAATATTACAGCGTCACATATATCCCAAAGCTTAGTACAATAGACCACAACATACTAAAAGAACGAAACATCACCTTAGCCTACAAATCCAACAACACATTATCCAAAATTTACACAAGAACAAAAGATCCAATAGACAAGCTACAACAAAACAATGTGATATACAAAATAGAATGCAATGGAAAAGAGAACGAAAACTGTGATAAGATTTATATCGGAACTACAAAACGAGAGCTTGGTATACGAATAGCCGAACACAAAGCAGACGTGAAAAAACAAAAGCCAAGCACTGCGCTCTCCCAACACATAATAAGCAGTGGCCATACAGCTGATTTTAACAACACCAAAATTATTGATAAGGAAAAAAGAGAATTGACCAGATACAGATTGGAAAGCTTGCACATATTGAGAAATAGAGAAAAGACGATCAACAAAAAAGAAGACTACGACTGCATAGGCGCTGCATACATGTTATGTTTAAGTAATAATTTTAGTATTGACAAAACTACCACGCAAGGTGGTACGGATGATTAATCTTTAAGTGTTCATACTGTTTATTGTTATTGTAAGTCAAATTGGTTGTTCTACATGTTAAATGTTATGAATGTTTATACATATACAATAATGTTTATTATCTTTTATGAAAAATAAATAGTGTAGCCCCTGATGATGCTGGAATATTCAGCGAAACGTTGGGCAAGAAGGTGAAATAAAGCGTTTATTTGCACCAAACATAATTAGGTCTAACTAGCCTACGACCCTTACTAATATAAAATTAATATTTTCAAAATTTTCCTTACTTGCGATGGTGAGTTATAGGTACACAAATTTAATGTTCAATCGGTGGTTTTATTTACAAGTTCATTTTCCCTTTGCTGTTTAAATTTCTAAGAGTAACTCTGCAATTCAACTCTAATAGCTCGAATTTGGCAATAGCAACAAATAGGCGTAAAGTCAATGTAAAAGAGCTGTGACGCTTCAATTAACGGTAAATTTTGGATTTACTTTTAAACAATATTCTATAATAAAGTCACGCCATACAGAGGCTATTTAGTCTTATTATATCTGCGCTGGCGATTGTAGATGCAAATAGTTTTGTGTTTTAATAAAAGTTGACAAAGTTTATAAATTAAATTAAAAATAGCGCCATTTAAGCAAGTAATTACTTTCATATTGAGCTTCAAAGATTGGTAACGTCACGCCATATAGTAAGTAATTTTCTCGATAGGTGATGCCTTATTCTGAATTCCAATTCAATCATGTCTTATGCAGATGGAATCTTCGAGTAACGGTAAAAAATACTCAAAGTGCTATAGGGAAAAACTAAAAACTGACCCACTAAGGCAGGAGGGAAGCCGTTTAAAAGCAAAAGAGAGGGCATCAAATTATAGAAAAAGGTTGGAGTCTTGCAAGCATAAGAATGATGCAATAAGAAAACAAAATTTTAAAAGACAACAAGCATTTCGCTTGAGAAAGAAAAATGAATGTGCTATAAAAGATAACCCAGAAGCCAATCAGCCCTACACATGCAAGCAAACAATAGGAAAGGCGTTAAAAAAAGCCAAAACTGATTTGCCGGTCGACCCAAAGAAAAGAAGCTATATTGTTAACTTGTTACATAAAAAATATGGTACATTATCATTGAAGGACGACTCTAAATCTGCAATACAAGAAGAAAAAAGAGAACAGTTTGGTAGAAAGGAGACATTGATTGGCCATGGGGAAATAGTGGCCAAGCGTTTTATGTTGCTTTCTGTTGCTGAGTCGTACGAACTCTACAAATTGGAGAAAAATATTAACTCCGTTAGCAAGTCTGCATTTTACGAATTGCGACCAAAACACGTGCAACTATCATGTAAGATACCACATGATATGTGTGTTTGTAAGCATCATGCCAACTTTGAAAATTTTCTCAAATCTGCTTGTTGCAACATTGAAAATGAAAAATGTATGATGAATAAATGCAAAAATTGCGTTCAGGATATAAGTGTGCCCCTGAATTAGTGCCCCTAAAATATTGGCCATTGATGGATAGAGCTGCTAAATGGAAACATTGGCGCAAAGTTGAAGACCGCATTTCTTTGACATACACCGAAGGTTCTTTATCTGATCTTTTGTACGAACTAGATGCACAGTTACCTTTGTTTAAACACCACTTTTTTATTAAGCGTTCGCAACTAAACTATTTCGAAAGCAAAAAAAAAAATAACATTAGCACAGAAGATCTAATTCTACAAAGACTTTGCAGAGAATTATAGGTTAACTTTTCAAAATGAGCGCACATTTTAGCTACCGTCAAGTTACCATTTTCACTTGCGTAGCTTGGCTGGTTGGCGAAGTAAAATCGTATTCTATAATCAGTGACAAACTCACTCACAATAAATTCGATGTGTGTTGTTTTTTAACAAAACTTATAGACATAATCAAAAAAGAACATTGGCAATTTCAAAACATTTACATTTTTTCGGATGGCAGTAGCTCTTAGTTTAATAATAAGTTTATTGCGCGAAATCTGCCAGATTTTGTTTTTGAATTTGGTTGCAAAGTTGTAGAGTGGAACTATTTTGCAACTTCTCATAGAAAAGGTGCGGTCGATGGGGTAGGAGCAACAATAAAACGAAAAGCTTGGCAGGTGACAAAACGAAAAATATAATATAATAATACTGCAGTTTCTTTTTACCAATGTGCTCGAAATCATGTCTTTGGAGTTAACTTAACTTGCATTCCCACACAGCAAATAGAAGAGTTTTCTGTTTTGCTATTAGAAAAGTGGAATGATTTGCCGAAAATTTCAGGAATATATAAAATTCATCATTTATCAAGCAGCGAAAACAGGAAAATTAAAGCAGCCGAGACTGCGTTTTCACATAAAAGTGTTGTGTAATAATAAAATAAACTTTTAAAACGTTATTATTACTTATTTAAAATATTTATAAATAAATAAAAATACATATTTTTAAATAAAATTCATGTTTTATTTTTAAATTTCAAATGTTATGTGCATATTTATTTGGTTTATTTTTTCAAAACAACAAAATCACAGCACTAACCCCAATTGAATAACTCCATACATCCCTTAAATTTGGAATTTCTACAAAAAATTTTAAAATTGGAAAATTGGTATATCAACAAAGAAGATTTTAATGGATTTAATTTCAGTAACATCACGCCAGGTAACGTCACGCCAGATACTTAAATATTTAAATATCATGACAAGAAGTTTCACGCGAATAGTTCTACCCAATTCGAAGAATTATGCCTTTTCAAAATTCAAGCCAAAGGGGACTTCCGTTTTTTGTAACGTCACGCCAGCCCATTTATTACCTTATATAATTTAGTATTTTTAATAAATTTCCGTAACTTTTTTACTAAAATGAAGTAAACTTTATTACAATGCAACTATTTAAAAAAAAAAATTCCGAAATGTTAAGTAAAGCATTTTCTTTTTAACATTAATCATACAAAAGTCACGTCACGCCAGTTTGGAAATACCCATATACTTTTGATTATAAACTGATTCAATTTTCATTTCATAATGTAACAAAAGACTGAAGAAACAAACTTCTTTTTAATGTATATAAGGTTTTTGTTGGGTACACATTCCCTTAGTTAATTATACATGAATTTTCTTTTGTATATGATAAAAAATAAAGGTTAGGCACGATAACCTCTGAAGAGATTTAAGGCCAATTTGCGTCGTGCTCCTTTTTAATTTTTCCTACAAATTGGCGGGACGGGACCTACTTGTTTTATGCCGACACATGATTTTATCTTTAAATCATTCATTTTACATACATATTTACATAGTATGTGTATTACTACTAAAATATAATTAGTTATTTTTTTTTGAAAGTTATATATAATTTGCTGCTGTTCTGCTGGCTCGAGGTCTTAATAAAACGCAATTGTCACACAGGAAGGACTTGAAATTGATATTTATCCGGAAGATGGTTACCGTGGAGTAACCGAAATATATTGGTATAAAAAATAATTGCGTTTTATTAAGACCTCGAGCCAGCAGAACAGCAGCAAATTATAATTAGTTATTGTATGAACTAATATCTTTTTCAGTCATATGTTTTTTGTCTTTATAGCAAGACATTCTCGCCAACATACATGTGTAGCAGAGCGTGAGGGATGTGATTGTAATCTTGATTTGCATATTGGTTGACTTGACTGGCTTTATGGTTGGCTAAGTGTCTTATATTATATTTGTTATTCCTTTTGTTTGTGTAATTAATTGGAAGTGCATTTCAATCTCGATTTGCTTCATTGCCAAGTGTTGTTTGTGCAGCGCGTCGTTTATCATTTATAATTTACATGGTAGTTGGGAAAAAGAAGACAGCACTTAAAAATTCAATACGACTTGTTGAAAATAATGCATATTGTAACGCTTTAAATTTAGTTATATAGCATTTTCAGGTCAAATGAAACTTTTTTCAAGTCAAATGAAACTTTTTTCATTTGAAAACCTTTTTTCATTTTAAATGAAAGTTTTCATTTCAAATGAATTTTTTTTCAAGTCAAATGAAACCATACTACTAAGGTAATTGTCAATATATTTATATCGTACTTTATAACGCTAAGTATTTTCAAATTTTTCTTTAAGACAAATATTTCTAATTAGCCACATTGAAGGCAAAATTTTTGCTTACATTTTCTTTGTGAATTTAAGCTGCAATTAAGGTCGGCTTAGTTTAGGCTTGCCTTTTGATCGTTTCAATTTTTAATAGATAAAGTAGCAGGGTTATACGCTAGGCAACTTATATACTACAGTTTAACCACCCACTTAAAATAAGCACCTATATTTTTTACTTGTATCTACTCCTCTTATATATAAAGCACATTCTTCTACATATACTTCGTTAATAACGTAGGAATAAAGCAACGTAGAGAACAAATAGAAGGAACCAAAGAGCATGATATGAGCGTATTTCCTAATCACTGTCTGACATCAACTAACACATCGGTTGAATCCTCTGTATTATGCTTTTCTCTTTGACCAACGTCTTACCAAACAACATAGAACAATAACAAGGTATTGAGAGAAACATTACGTTTACCAACTATATAGTAGAGCATGTGGACTGTGGAGAGATCTTTTTTAACTACGCTGAAAAACATAACGGTAAAAAGTGATCTTTTCTACTCTATGACGTAGCTACATTGCACTTCACTCGTTTGGGTAGATACAAGTAAAAAATATAGGTGCCTTATTTTAAATGGGTGGTTAAACTGTAGTATATAAGTTGCCTAGCGTATAACCCTGCTACTTTATCTATTAAAAATTGAAACGATCAAAAGGCAAGGCTAAACTAAGCCGACCTTAACTGCAGCTTAAATTCACAAAGAAAATTTAAGCAAAAATTTTGCCTTCAATGTGGCTAATTAGAAATAGTAGTCTTAAAGAAAAATTTGATAAATACTTAGCGTTATAAAGTACGATATAAATATATTGACAATTACCTTAGTATTATGGTTTCATTTGACTTGAAAAAAGTTTCATTTGAAATGATAATTAAAAATAAACAATCTAATAATAATAAATTCTAAAATATAACAAGTATATTTATTACAAGTAGATAACCCTACAGCCAGTTAGAATTCTCACGAGAATTGGATCTACATATATGTGTAAGGCAGGGTTGAGTCATTTTGAAATGAAACAAATCAAAATAAAAAATGAAATATTATTCATCATTTTAAATTTTCTTATTGATGAATAAAAAGTTATTTTTTATTTAAGCATTTCTTGAATAATGAATAACATTTTCTCGTTATTCAAAATATTCTAATTGATGATAACCGCCCATTTGCAAATTTTGAATAAAGAGTTGAGTTATTATTCATTATTTACAAAATATGGAATAACAATAAAATTTTAGTTTTTATTCAGTTATTCAAAAATAAAAAAATAAACCATCGAGATGCCCTGAAAATATACCCATATCCATAACCAGTTCGCGTGTAGTTTTGAAGCTTCTTAGGGTAATATTGAGATGATTTTGGGGAGTATTCGCGGGGTTTTTGGGGGCCGTTTGGGGGTAATTTCTGGGACACCCTGGGGATCCTCCCGGGGTCTATTAGGGTCCGTTCCAGGGGCTCCCTAACAATCCTAGGGTTTTGGGTTCATTTTGGGATGGCTTTTGCGACTCCCTCGGGGTCTTTTGGAGATCATTTTGGCATGGTTTAGGGGAGTACCTCGGGGTCCTCCCGGGGTCATTCCGTGACGTTTTTGGGACTTTCTCGGGGTCATTTGGGGGTAATTTCTGGATGGTTTTGGGGACTCCCTCGGGATCATTTGGGGGTAATTTCGGGATCTTTTTGGGGATTCCCTCGGGGTAATTTCCGGATAGTTTTGGGGACTCGCTCGTGGTCCTGCCGGGGTAATTCGTGGGTCATTCCGGGATCTTTTTGGGGACTCTCTTGGGGTCATTTGGGGGTAATTTCGGGATGGTTTTGGGGACTCCATCGGAGTAATTTGGGGGTCATTTCGGGATGGTTTTGGGGACTCCCTCGGGGTCCTCCCAGGGTCATTTGGGGGCCATTACGGGATCTTTTTGGGGACTCCCTCGGGGTCATTTGGGGGTCATTTCGGGATGGTTTTGGGGACTCCCTCGGAGTCATTTGGGGGTCATTCCCGGATATTTTTGGGGACTCCCTCGGGGTCATTTCGGGATGGTTTTGGGGACCCCCAAGGGGTCATTTGGGGTTCATTTCGTGTTGATTTTAGGGTCCCGCACATACACATTTTTGATAATTTCGGGATCAGTTCGGAACCCTTCAGGGATCCTGGAATCCACACGAAATTACTATGGACCCCTTTTGTTCACAGATATTTTATATATCAGTGTACTCTCTCTTAAACGGACACGTAAGAGACTGCCAAATTTGTCCGCTTATGAGAAGTGTCCGCTTATGAGAAAAGTATTATTGATGAATGTTTAAACAGTTTTATTTCCAAAACAAGAATATTAATACATACAAATAAGACTGAGTTAGGAGGTTCATAAAGCTTTGTTCATAAATTAAAGAATAAAGTTTTGTGTACAAAATATTCAAAATAATTGTACGGAAAGTTATGTTGTGACGTTTTTTGAACCTTTCCAGCCAGCCGGATAATGCACTAAAATTGTCGTAATTGTGTCTCACTGCAATTTCTTTAGCTTTGCTCCTTATAAGTGTGCCTCACAGAGGACAGAGGAATGCTCTTGTTTCGAGCCTTCACAAACCAGTCGTAGCACAATTTATCAATATTAAGGCATTTGGGGTTCAGCAGACTCCTGTTTCTCTCCGGGTTGACGTCAGTGTCCCACAAACTTAAAATTTGATCTTTGTTTTTGATAATGCTAACAGCTTGCGTTTTGCTGATCTTACATTTCTTTGCCAACTCTCGTACACTTAGTTTTTCTTTCTTATGAATTTCAATGACATTAACTTTGTCTTTAATACTCAACACTACTTTAGGCATTGCGATTCACGTACGTACACACAAGAAGATACTAACTACGTGTAAGCAATAGGTACATACATTTTTATGTTTTTTACTGTATTGAAAACAGGTTCTTCGTATTTAGGGGATTCCCCTACATCCATGCACGTATTAGTGAATAAGCAACAGCTGTACGAATATGGTAAAGAGTAAATGAAAAAAAAGTGTTTGTAAGCTGTCCGGTTATGGAAAATTAAAAAGCCCTTTGGGGTAAAAAGCAAGTGTCCGCGACCTGTTATGGGAAGGTTGTCCGCTCAAAAGGGAAAAACTTAAAAAATGCTTAAGGATTTTTTTGGTACTGAAAAAATTGTCCGCTTATGAGAGGTGTCCGCTTAAGAGAGGTGTCCGTTCGGAGAGAGTACACTGTATTTGTTTTAATTTAAAAAAAATTTGATAACCAACTCAAGTATTTTTGTTTACATACATATCTCCCATATGTCTATATCTCATATGTACAATCATTCTCAAAAAAATATATAAATAAATGAAAATCTACCTATCTTTGTAATTACAGACGTTCTTACGTAGTTTATTGTACTTTAGTACTTTATTGTGTAAGATCGCTACCACTGTTGCTATTTAGTTCGCACTTTTTTATTTTTATCATTTTAAATAAAATGTATATATGTACATATGTTTGTATGTATATATAAAATTACTGTAAATAAAAGGGGTCCATAGCAATTTCGTGTGGATTCCAGGATCCCGGAAAATTTCCGAACTGATCTCGAAATTATCAAAAATGAGCATGTGAGGGGCCCTAAAATCATCACGAAGTGAACCCCAAATGACCCCTTGGGAGTCCCCAAAACCATACCAAATTACCCGAGTCCCCAAAAAGATCCCGGAATGACCAACGAATGACCCCGGGAGGACTCCGAGAGAGTCCTCAAAATCACCCCGGAATGACCCCGAGGAAGTCCCCAAAATCATCCCGGAATGATCCCCAAATGACCCCGAGGTTCTCCCCTAAAACATGCTAAAATGACCTCCAAAAGACCCCGACGGAGTCGCAACGATTCCTACCTATAGAACGAGATCTTGAATAATTTTGATTAATTTCTTTCTTAATTTCTTATAATTCTAAAGACAATTTTTCAAAATTTTTGCACATAAGACTAGTCGTTTGAACCAAATTAGATATTAATGTATTTTCGCTTTTTGAATTTTGAAAATTATTAACAGAAGCGATTTCGTTTTTATTGATAACCTCCCATACATTATCAACGAATTTAATTAATTCGTTTATATCACTAGAATTTGAACTAGCTAAAATTACATTTTGGCAGTTTTCTCATCCAAAGTTTCTTAAGAACTTCTTGGCTGAAGTTAGTACCAGAGAGTAATACCAAAGACCGATAATATTTAATGAAAATTAAAAATCTCTGAAGAAAGAGTTAATAATTTTAAAATATTCTCAGAAAATTAAATTAATGTTCAATTTATATATAAACTAGCAGCCCGTGTGCGACGTTGCTCGTAAAATGTTTATTGTTGTACAAAATAATAACAAATTATACGTGAGATATGTTATTGATATTAGAAAAGAGAATTACTCTAACGCCCCGATTCTAGTGTGGTAACAACATTCTTCGCCACGGTAACGAAATCATGTGGCAACTTTTACACCCTTTTGGTATTCTACCCGCGAAAGTAGCCGGATAATTTTTTACCCACCAAAGTAGGTGGTTACATCGAAATAACCACACAACAGCTGTTCTTTAGAAAAAGGCAAAACTGAAAAATAAAGAATTGTTAGCGCAAATAAGGAAAGATAATAGTAAAAAAGTGTTGCCTCTTGCCATACATATTTGTTTACATTATGTACTTTCACAGAATAAATTACAATATACCTATGTAGAAACTTATCATGCGTAATATGCATATACACATCGTCCCGATTATTCGTTAACCTCGTATCTACAAGTGAGACATTTTCGATAAAGCGAACACGGTTGCCACACCATGTTTTCATTTGGGACCAAAATTCATCGAAAAAAATGACCAAATTTTTGTTTTATTTTGTTAGTATAAAGTATAAAATTTTAGGATGTTTCCATATACAATTTTACTAAATATAGTGAAGACTTTCCTTTAATTCAAGCTGAACAAACAAGTATACAGTGGCTCACAGCTTATTTCGTGCAGCTACAGAACAAAACTGTAGAGCTATATAGAAAGAAAACTAGTGACGGTGTCAAAAAATTCAAATGCACAATTTTAACAAAAATATGCTTTTATTCGAACAAATACTTAATTTTCATCTGTTTACACGTTTGTGCTAATTATTTAATAAAATCTAAAATTATCTCAGAAACTAAGGTCACAGTTTATTTCGTGCACTGCGCCCTGCCTTAGAAAAAACCACTTTTTATTTAGTTTAGTACCTCGTATGACCAGTTTTTAGTTAAATAACATCTTCAGGATGATTTTCCATAGATGCAATTAGTTTTTGAGCGGCTTCGGGTGGTACCACTGTGCATTTGAATTTTTTTGACACCGTCACTAGTTTGCTTTCTATATAGCTCAACAGTTTTCTTCTATAGCTGCACGAAATAAGCTGGGAGCCACTGTATGTGCATGCAACCAAAAATGGTACTATATTTTGACATACGATAAGTCTATAATGTCTTTCACCAACCAAACGAGAACCTAGTTTTGGTCACAAAGCTCTTGGTTCTAGCATTATGTTGTTGATTGCAATGAAATAAAATGTATAGTTCAGTTAGGCTTTAGTAAGAAACGGTTAGAAAATTTGCGTTCTGGTGTTGCCGAACTATGTATGTGGAAAACTCAATAAATCATAAATGAAAGGCGGGCGGCCACCGTGGTGTGATGTTAGCGTGCTCCGCCGGTCACAACGTATACCCTGGGTTCGCACCCCGGGCAAAGCAACATCAAAATTTTAGAAATAAGGTTTTTCAATTAGAAGAAAATTTGTCTAAGCGTGGTCGCCCCTCGGCAGTGTTTGCAAGCGCTCCGTGTGTATTTCTGCCATGAAAAGCTCTCAGTGAAAAGTCCTCTGCCTTGCGGATGCCGTTCGGAGTCGGCATAAAACATGTAGGTCCCGTCCGGCCAATTTGTAGGGAAAATCAAGAGGAGCACGACGCACATTGGAAGAGAAGCTCGGCCTTAGATCTCTTTGGAGGTTATCGCGCCTTACATTTATTTTTATACATGCTTACTTTTTCCCTTAAATTTTAAACTTCATATCAGAGTGAGTTTTGATCACAGGCCTCAGGGGTTCTGCTAGCACCTACGGGAATAATTTTATACAAAAGATTTCTTCCGAAATCAAATCTCTTTTGCATATGCTTCCTTCTGTCTTCCAGTTAAAATATTTCTTTTGCCAAGATACTTAGTTTTCAATTACCTTACGTGGCTTAACACCACAATAGCCCTGGAATTCCTTGAACGCATTGAGCTGGGTGAGAAAGATTTAAATATCAACGTGCCAAACGAGAAGTAATGCATAAAATTTCTTTATATAAGTTTTGAAAGTGTTAGGCTCACGGCAGAGTACTCGCTATAAGTTATGTTAGGCGAGAAGCAATTTTTATTTTCATATATTTTACATAGTGTTGTATAACCGATGCAAATATCTAGCCGTTATTAATATTAGCCGTGTTTTTTAACACGCGTATATCCGTTTACGCTTAAACTTGATATGGACTGCTAAGCGACAAACTTTAAATACGCGCAAACGAAACGTATACGCGTGTAAAAAAAAAAAACACGGCTATTATCATAAAATAAAAGTTTTTTTTTGATTAGTCAATTATTTCATCAACAACTAATGACAATGTGTTTGCCAAAACTTTTCTTTTTAATGCCTGGCATAAATTATATCCTAGGTGAAATGTTATTGTTCTAGTATATTTTATTGACTGAGCAATTTTTTATGGTGAGAGTTCCATTGAAGTAAATTAAAAATTATATGGGGGCTAGCGAAAGTGTGGCGAATTTTTGGGCAATATTGTGAATGTTTGCCTGAGTGAAAAAGAAAGAAAACTACCAATCGTGGCTACTGCCTAATAAGGACTATAAAAGGAAAGGGACCAGCGGACCAAATGGGGTTGGAAGGGTCCATTTTTGGTCTGAATGGACCAAAGTGGCAACCGTGAAAGCGAAGAAAACTACCTTTAATTTTTCTCCACAGACACTGGTGAGTTTTTCGGTGATGACAGCGTTACCACTTGAGCCAGAATCGCGGATAAAAGAACTGGTAACGATATTCGGTTACATAACGTTCTGGGTACTATTTTACCGGTAACGCTCAGAATCGGGGCGTAAATATACACATGTGGTATTTATTTAATTCTACAATTTAAAATACTTCCGAATACACTATACTTATTTTTAGTTTTATTATCTGAAGCTAGCAGTATAGTTTGATTCTGAGGGTTCCCAGTTCTCGATATTGCAACATACAGCTGCCCATGGGTGAAACATCCTGCACGAAAGTCAATACCAACATTGTGGAAAGTTTGGCCTTGTGATTTGTTGATTGTGACTGCAAAGGAACCCTTCACAGGAAATTGTAACCGTTTATATTGGAAAGGCATATCCGTTGGAATCATAAGTATGCGGGGTATGAACGATATCTCTCCGGTCGCAGGACCCGTGAGGATCAGTGCCTCGAGGATATTGTTATGCATTCGTTTTATTTGTAATCTCCTTCCATTGCATAGAGTTGGTTACTTGAGGTTACGCAGCAAAATAATTGGAATATAGTTTTTTAACTTCAAATTATGGGGCGGTATGCCAGAATTAAGCGAATTTAAAAATTCAATTCGATAGTGTACGGCATCTTCATTATTAAGAACATTGTCATTTGATATATACTCTTTAATTTCGCCAGGAACTCTATCTAGAATTATGTTTTTTATTTCGTCTACAGTCTTATTCCTTGGTGAAATGATAGCCCGTTCACATAGCCAAGTATATGGCTTGCTGTATAGCTCTTCAATTTTCGGGTAAACTTCTGACGTTATTTACCACATTCCCAAGCTTTGAATCTACTATAAAGTAGCCGTTCTCAGTGAAAATTTTACCATCTCTAATATCTAATAAATTATTGGGAAATGTACTTATAGTTCCGTTAAGATGCCTTCTCATGTTTGTTCGCAGACACAATTTTTCGAGGTGAATCCATAATAACGATGATTTGAAGCACGATTTAACAATATCAGCTCGAGTTTCTTTCGCCACTACTGGCAAAGCCTGAAGAAAATCCCCTCCAAAAGGACTGTTGTCCCACCAAAGGATTTGTCGTTTGATCTTAGGTCTTTTAATGTACGATCTAGCTTCAATATGTGCTCGGTTAGTAATTGTACACTCATCCTACACTATAAAAATTGCCTCTTGTATTATTTTAGCCGTGACCCGTTCTTTCGAATGGAAAAAATCTTTTCTTCTTGGAGGGACACGTTTAAAGGTAATTTAAAAGTGGAGTGGGCTGTTCGACCACCAGATAAAAGAGTCGCTGCAATTCCCGATGATGCTACAGCCAGCGCCCCGTGACGTTTACGTCTGGTATATGCGAGAAGAAGATTAAGTAAAAAGGTTTTTCCACAACAAGCAGGAGCATCTACGAAAAATGCTTGACCTTTTTGTTTTCAATGCTGTCAACGACATAATCATATGTCAACTGCTGATCCGAAACCATTTTCGATATATTAGCTTGAAGGTAGTCTTTTAAATAATTTAAGTCACATGGGCGCCTCCGGATTGCCTCAAAAGAGCATTCCGGTCATTGAATATCACGATTTAGGGAAGCCAACCCATAACTGGATAAATCTTTTTCGCAAAGGCCTATTACTTTGTCCTCGATGTTAATCAAACCTTAAAAGAAATGTTAACTACTTATTCAACCATTATCATAATAGTCGTAAATTTTTTTCAAACCTTGATTTATTAAATCTTCAGAAATTTTTAGATCGGTATAGTTACGCCTTCTGCGTTCATTGAAAAGCAAGTCTTCACAGAAGTCATCTTTGAACGTGTTCCACAATAACTCAGCATTGGACGGCTGACAAAAAACTATTAAAATAAAAAATAACTCTTAGAATTGGCGGCGAATGCAAAAGTGCTGCCTCAGCTGTGGCATTTTTCCAATGGTCGTCGTTTTCCAAAAGTTGTACTTCTCTGCAAGCGGCTTGAAAAGTTTGGAAAAATACACCATTTACAGTCATCAAGCTTTCAAAAGAGGTAGGACCCCGAATATTGTGAAGCAATAAACGTATATAAACACATTCGGTTTGATTGGGGTGTACCGAAACCTTTTTAATCCCTGGGTTACCTGCAATAGATATTCCGCGCTTCCTCATGGAAAATTTATTATTGCTCCACGTATAATAAGACGGCACTTCATGATAAAGAAGTGTTTTCACAAAAGAATCGGTAGCGCGTAGTTCAAAAAATGCCATCAACATAGTTTTACGGGGGTTTTCCAGAACGTTGTCCATTCTCTAAATGCACTGCTAAGGGTGCAACAGTTGGATATCGCTCATGGATTGAAAAATCAAAAAAATGCCAGAAAGACTGAAGTGCTTATATACCGACCGTTGAGATATTTTTGAATCTCATCCCAAGAATTTTGAAAAAAATGTAGCATGATCTGTGCCCTTATTAACATATTTGTAAATGTATTTAATAGCTTTAACGGAATGACGGTATTCAACGTTAATATGTGCCGAAAAACATCGCAGGAGTACAGGGCAATAAGGAACAACCCATATATTGTCAATCCTGGTCATAGTTCCACGTACATCAACGTCGGCAGTATTATCTCCGTTTTCAGGACACGGTGTACGGTATTTTGGGTAGCCATCTTCGCCAGACTGCGTCTCAGCGCTATAATTGCGGGGAAATCTCTTCACACACTTACCATCTGCCATGCATGGGGAAAATATGTTATGTTTTCCACATGGTCCATGTATCATATTTTTGCACACAATTTCGTACAGGAGTGGGTCATCGCGTTTGCTGGGTATTTCAGCACAAATAATGCTATCTATTTTGTGTGGTTGAATTTTCGTCTGCAGCCAAAGCAATATATGACAATGCGGTAACCCACGTTTTTGCGATTCCAACGAGACCATGTGGCACCTAACTTCTCCAAATATGCATTTTTTGGTTAAAATAAACATTAGCTTTCTCATTATAAATAAATCAGGGCGTCCATAATGACGTCATATGTCATTGCGTCTTGTGTTTTTTCCTGCATATAACGCGCTGAGCCCGTAAATGACGATGGAAGTATAACTTTTTGGCCTACAGTAGAAACATTAATATTAGAATCTTCATTGATAGCATCACGTATTTGCTGATTTCTGCGTATGAAATTCAATCTTTCGGAAATCATCTTTGCCATCATGTCCACGGAGTATTGATTCAATAAATTTTTAAAATAATGAAGGTGATTTAAACAGTTACCTCATGAACCGGTGAGCATAGAACTGCATTATGAACCGGTGAGCATAGGACTGCATGCAAGATATATGTTTTGTTTGATCACAATTTGGCTTGTTCAAACAGTATCCATTTTCTCCTCTTACAAACATGGTCGGATATTGAAAAGGATCATATGCTCGATATAGCTCAGATACTCGTTGGAGTTGCCCTGTGCGACAGTGCAATACAATATCTCTAGGCCCCTTGTCTTCATTTATCAAAAGGACAGCTACTTCATTTACTAAAGGTGCATTATATCGTCCTCTGTGATCATTAGCCGGTAATTTGTCCGCGTGTATAACTAACCGAAAATCCTTCGCAGACTCGGGCGTGAACATACGTTCTATATTGCAATTAAAACTTGAAATAAATGAATTATACATGTGCGATAAATTGTGAAGCATTTCAATAAATTCCACATTTAACGAAGGATTCATGTTTGAGCGAATAGATGTTTGGTCAGCTTCAGAAATAAAATAAATTTGTAAGTATTTAGCAAGTACATCCGGTTCTGGCAATAATGATCCAATGAGGTGGTATACCTGCCCTGGAATTTTGTATGTCGACATGAAATTGCCTTCTCTTATCTCAAGTGTACCAAAAGTCGTCATTTGAAATAAGCTATTGTACGATAATGGATGATTGCCAAGAATTAGGGGCTTAAGCGGATCCGGTGGCTCCTGAAAACTAGAACAAAGACCTGACGCCTCGCTGCTCCATTTTTTCGCACCGCAATGTACACAAACTACATTCATTATTCCTATTTGAATGTCTTTTGAATTAGGATAATCTATATTTGCATGGAAATCACACGCGCATCTATTGTAAAACAAATAAGCCCGCACCCGTTCTTCTACACGATATCAAGCAGCCGTTAACGTATTGTGCGGGATAGTCTTGTTCGCACTTTCGACATTTTTCAATTCGTAAAAACTAACTTTCACTGATTTTAATTATTTTAAGTTGTTTTTCAAATGCACACATATTCGGTACATAAACTTTCACAAAAGTAAAAAAATACTTATACGCAAATATTAACTTTCAAACAATCCAAAAACCGTAACGAATTGTCTAAAACTAAATTCATATTTTTTAAATAATGATAAAGTGACATTATAGTCAATGACATAACGATTAGACATCCAAAAAAATTGCAATCCCCATCTCCTTTCCCGGCGCTTTTGATTCCTCTCCCCTCTGCTTCCATTCTCATTCTACTCCACCCTCACCTTCACCCCCATATTTGGATTAATATCCCCAAAAATAAGAAATATTAAAATAAAAACGGTTTTGTATAGATGTAACCGTAAATAACTTTTCTTTGATACCCATAATATATGTATATAAACCTTCTGAGGTTACCCTGGTCCACATTTTCTATATCTCCAAAAGCAACAAAGGTAACAAAATTAAAACTACCTTGCATTAATATCCTCGTCAATGTCTATCGTTTGATACCCATATTGTATGAACACATTATAGAGTTATTCTGGTCCACATTTTTGTCAATATCTCGCACACTAAGTTGGATATTGAAATGAAATCAACTCTACATTAAAACTCTCGTCGATACCTATCGTTTGATACTCATATCGCATGATCACATTTTAGGGTTACCCTGGTCCACAATTTGGTCGATATCTCAAAAATGTTTCTAAATCTTTGCAGTTTTTTAGCCTATAACCATGTCGAGCCACCACCAAATCTATGCTTAAAATTTCTTCTCAATCGGTTCAGCCAAAACCTTTGCGGTTCAGAAAAAACGGCTTTCAAAATATATATTAAAAAAAAAATATAGATAAGTATAGATATAGATATGCGTTTTTTAACGTTGCTTTTATTTTGCACAACAACACTGTTTCTATTACCATGTCTTTTCGACTGTTCTTTTGCCTGATTTTAGGCGCACTAATTAAAAATATTACTTTTCATTTCGGTTTTTACCACATGCTTTAATGTTTTGTTGTTTTTCCTAAATAAACAGATATCCCCCTGAAGAAGCTAGAGAGACTAGCGAAACGTCGGGTAGAAAGATGAAATAAAGTTTTTATTTGCATCTAAAATACATTGGTCAAAAAAGCCTAGCCAAAATTTAATTAATTATATTTGTTTGTAGTAGCACATTTTTAGGCGTACAGGCAGGATCGCAAAATTGTAGTTCCAAATAAAATTCTTTTTATATGAGTTTTTAAGCGGGGATTACCCTTATTGCTTTAAATGTATGAAAACATTTATTTGACCCAATTTTTAATTTATAATTTATTTAATAATTTGGGATAAATTTAAACAACGTGACATCAGAACGGACAAGGCGACAGCTGTTTCGATTATACCTTTTTTAAATCTCTTCTAAGCCTTTTCTCCCGGGAGTGGGATTCGAATCCGCACTCCTACGATGCACTATGGTTCAAAATCGAAATATTGAGGAATTAAACCCAATTATCGACTTTTGATTTTCCCAAAAAAATAATTACCATTTATTACAGATTACTGTAGTAAAAAAAAAAAAATTAAAAAAAAATGTCAGCTGGCTACCACTTGTTTGTCAGAAAGCTTTCAGTCTTGGTTTTGATTTTTGTATTCGTAAAAAAGATTTTACTCAAATTATATAAAAATCTCAAGTGGTGATAAAAAGCTAACGAATGTGAATAAAGTGTGTTTATAAAATGGAAAATATTAATAAAGGTATGTAAAATCAGGAACAACAAACTTTTTTCTGAAACAATAATAATCGTTAATATATTTTTGAGTTTAAATAAGCCGTGTTGTGTTTTGATTTTTGTGAGTTTTTTCTGTGTTAAATAGAATATAACTAAGTTGGATCAAATAGGATTAATACAGCTAATAATTACAGCTAATAGTGTCCTCTTTAATGCAAATGTTATTTTATCTGCAAGAGTTTGCAAGTGAGGCTACAATTTTTTCAGAGCAAAGTGTAGTCAAAAATGGCGAAATTTTCAAAGTTTGGATCGATAATAAAAAAGAGTATGTTGCCGTGTGCGATTGGGTTGTTGGAAGATTGAAAAACAGCTATGGGGAGGAAGAAATTGAATCAACAAAAAACAAGGTTAAAATTTTTTGTAGAAACGCCAATAGAAGGTGGCAGAAACACAGTCCAAGTTTTGCAATTTTAAAAAAGCCGATCGCGAGTGGTTAGAGTGCGAGGCAGAACTTCTCGAAACCGTTACTGCAAAGCCTCGAGGCCGACTAAAACTCCAATATGATATGGTTTGCGAAAGGCAGAAAAGAAAAATAGCATCTACAGTGTCATTAGAAAAAGAACACAACTCAAGTTTATTGCTTCATGCTGCTTCAATTTCGGCGAAACACTCAAAAGAAACAGATCTTCATTATGTTCTCAACAATATAACAACATTCGGCAACTTAGCAAGTCTCGTGGATATTTATCCCCACCATAATAAGTTGTTGGAATATAAGTCACAATGCCGACCGAATGGAATACAAATAACAGAAACTACAGCAGTTGTTCCATTACAGAATTTACTTAACCATACCGTCAAACGAATTTCGTTACTCCAAGAAGACGTTCTGCTCCAGTTTAAAGGAGATAATACACTAACTTTAATTTTAAGCTATGGGTTTGATGGCTCAAGTGAACATAGCCTATTTAAGCAAAAATTGTTTGAAAATACTCCCGAGTCAATTGACCAATCGTTGTTTGTGCCGTCAATAATTCCCTTAAAATTAGTAACGCAGTCCGGAAAGATTATTTGGTGGAATTCTACTCCACAATCTATAAAATTTTGCAGACCACTTAAAATTCAATTTGTCAAAGAAACAAAAGAGCATATTTTAAATGAAAAAAAGAGATTAGATCTCGAAATATCGAACCTCAAATCTTTAAAATACAATACGTCAAATGATACAAGATTTGATATAAACTATAGTCTTAACATGACTCTTATCGATGGAAGGGTTTTAAATGTTTTAACTGATACGAAATCTACCCAAGTTTGTGCAATATGCGATGCTGGACCAAAAATGTTTATTCTCAAACGCAGAATTGTTTGCTTCAATTACTAAAAGAGATTTAAGTTTTTTTTTAAATCGCTTACACATAATACTCGTAGCAATATCGTATGAATACGAAGTAAATACCCAGCTATTTCAGAACTACTGTAAGGAAACAGCAAAATTGTATTTTCAGCTTTACGATTGGAATCCGATGACACCAACTCTTCATAAACTGTTAGTGCACTCTTCGCAAATATTGGAGTTTGCGATACTGCCACTCGGTGTTTTAGGCGAAAACGCGTCGGAAGCGCGCGTAACAAAATTTATAAAAGTGATCGTATCGGATATGCCAGTAAAGATTCAAGAGTGCACAATATGGAGGATGTTTTCGGCAGAGCTATGGACTCTTCTGATACACTGTTATCTTCATTGCGGAAAAACAATAAAGCCAAACAAAAATTGTCTCTGCCACCTGCAGTAGTCTCCCTTTTAAAAATGCCTGACATCTCTAATGAATGTGAATTACCTTCCACCTCAAAAGCGGCACTAAGCGAGACTCACTACGAATCTGAGGAGGACCTTTATGAATCTCTTTATTCATTCGAACTTGAAACTGATCATTCTTTTGATAATTGTAACGGTAAGATTTTAAAAACACATTTCAAATAAACGAACTTTAAAGTAATATAATTTCAGATGGAGATGTTCCTGATGCAGAATCGCACTTCTTTTAGGTTTTGATTTTGTGTTTTTTCGAGTTCAATAAATACTGTTTATATCGAAATATATTAAAAATTATCCTGTTTGAAATTAAATTTAAATTTATAGTTTCCACTTTATATGGCAGCAGTAGTGAAAAATAGGCGTGGCCCGCCCATTTTTGCCACAAGACGTTATTTTCATCTATAAATACCCCATGCAAAATTTTAGACCGATAGCTTTACCCCAACTATTTTATTCCTCAAAAATTCAATTTTGAAGCAATGTGCGATGGTTGAAATGTTATAAACGTATTCAGCCACGACATGCCTTAGTTGTTGTAAACCTTATCCCAATTGCCTTCTTTGCATATTTTCTTTATACACAGAACATGCTCTGTATGTAATCATATTAACCAACGTGACATCAGGACGGAAAAGGCGACAGCTGTTTCGATTATACCTTTTTTAAATCTTTCCAAAGCCTTTTCTCCCGGGAGTGGGATTCGAACCCGTACTCCTACGATGGTTGCAGTGTTATAAACGCATTCAGCCACGTCATGCCTTAGTTGCTGTAAACCTTATCCCAATTGCCTTCTTTGCATATTTTCTTTATTCATAGTCCATACTTCGTTTGGCATCGTATTGCGACCAATATGAGTGACACTAAGTGATACTCACATCCCTAGTCTGATGCTAAGTAAATGGAGTCACAACAACAATAAAGCAGACAGTCACTTGTATCTACATAAACGAATAAATCATTATGTCTACACATATGTAAGTACACGCAGCAGAGAAGAGATGCACAAACACATGCAGATATCTGAGATGCACCCAAAAGTATGCAATTGTAATTGGGGAAGTGTCGCTCACAAATACAAGCATATTATATGGCGGTGACAAAGTAAATTCTGGAAGCGCCTAGAAGATGCCACGAGGAAATCACAGAGTATAAAAGCACCAGCGGTAGAGGCGCTACAAGCAGTTTCAGTTAAGCACGCTATCTGTCGGGCAATAGATCAGTTTCATTTGAGCTATCAATCAGTTTAGTTATTAAGCAAGCTATTCGTTGCAAAGTATAAGTGTTATTGTGAAGTACTTTAATAAAGGCTATTTTTTCATTATTCAATATTGGAGTTTTTTATTCAACAGTTTAGCGATACGAACGTTGGTAGAAGATTGCAAATAAGGGAAATTGCAGTAAATTCGTTACAATTGGTGTCAGAAGAGGAACTGTTGAATAAATTCCGAAGACTTCGAATACAACTTGGACATGCCAAAGTTAAATGAATTGAAGATCCAGCAACTGAAGAAGGAGTTGGAGAGCCGTAGATTGAATACAACCGGCGTTGAACTAGAACTTCAGGAACGACTACGACAGGCAATGGAATTAGAAGGAATTGACGTGGAAGAGTATGACTATCATCTTGATGGCGAGGAAACAACAAAAATGGAAGAAACATCGCAGACAGTTACGAGCGCAGACTTGAACATGATTTTAGCTGCAATATCTGCTCAAACAACGACAGTGTCATCTCAGCTGGCAGAACAGAAGATATATATGGCATCTCAGCTGGAATCGCAAGAGACACGTTTAACATCCAAGATGGAAGCACAGGAGGCACGTATTTCTGAAATATCATCGCAAATGTCATCTCAACTGGAATCGCAAAAGACAGATATAACATCACAACTGGCATCTCAACTGGAAGAACAAAAGACAAGTATAGCATCCCAACTGGAATCACAGGAGACACGTATAACATCTAAGATGGAAACACAGTTAGAAGAACGGAAGACATATATGACTGAGCAGTTGAAAGCACAAGAATCTCGCATATCTTCGCAACTGTCATAACAGGAAGCAAGGGTATCATCAAAACTGGAAGCGCAGGATTCAAAAATCGCTCAATTTTAGGCAGAAGTCGATGATTTGAAAGGTCGTATGGAGCAGTTACAACTAAATCTCCCAGCTGTTCAGCAAGCAATTCGAAGGTAAAGACACCATCCTTTGACGGTTCTGTTCCTTTCCAGGTCTTCAAGCTACAGTTTGAGAATACCGCAGCAGTGAACAACTGGAATACGGAAGATAAAGTTGCTGCACTGTTCGTATCATTGAAGGGGCCAGCAGCCGAAATCCTACAGACGATCCCCGAAGGAGAGCGGAACAACTATGAAGCATTGATGGCTGCTGTAGAACGAAGATATTCCAAATTTAGTTGCAAAACCGCTACCAAAAACCAAATGAGACATAGCAGGAGTTTGCTTCAGATATTGAAAGATTGGCTCATCTTGCAAATGCCGACGCACCCGTGGAATACACTGAAAGGGTAAAAATCCAGAGCTTCATAAATGGCATACGAGATTTGGAAACGCAGCGGGCTACATATGCGAATCCAAAGCCAACATTCGCAGAAACGGTGTCACAAGCTCTGATTCAGTAAACAGCGTCGGTTCTGTGTAAGCCAGTTTTCAAAGCACGCCGTGTGGAAGTAGAAAGGCCAGAGTGGGTAGACGCAATATTGGAGGCGCTGAAAGGATCGCAAAAGCGGAGTGAAAGAGTTATCAAATGCTTCAAATGCGCGAAGCCCGGTCACATTGCACGTCATTGCGATCTTGGTCCTAATAGTTCCAACAATGTAGGTGGCCGTAAACGCAAAGTTGCAGGAGATGAGCAAGAGCGTGTCAGATGTAAAGAACGAAAACTTGCCTCAGCTATTGAAGAAAATCGAGCAGTCTTGCCGTCGAAGGAAAGCTGGATGGCGAGGAGCGTGTACTACTGTAGATACGGGCGCATCTCAATTCCTTAATCCGATCTGACTTGGTCAACAGGAGAGTAAAACCGTTACCTGAAGCAAGGTTGCGTACGGTCACTGGCGAGTATAATCAAGTCCAAGGAGAAGTGGTATGTGAAGTATTAATTGGAAAGGTCATGGTTCTACACAAATTCATTGTGGCGGAGATTGTTGATGAAGTCATATTGGGAGTGGACTTCTTAGTTGACCATGACATCAGGATCGATATGCGGAGAAAGATTATGCGCTATAAGAACCAGAATATACCACTTAACTTTAGTTTGGAGAAAGGTGGGGAAGACTCGAAAGGTTGATGGATCGAATGGGCCAAATAAACCGAAATCAAAAGTACCTGCAAGAGAAACACTGGCATTGACAAACCCTAAAGGACGCACAAAAACGAAGGAACGAATTTCCCAGAAAGACTGCGAGGGTAGTTTCAAGCCGGGGCGCACTACTGTTGTGAAACGTGGAAACGATACTGATTATGCGAAGCCAATCCGTCAAGCGCAAGCTCTACGAAGTAGTTCAATGGCCAAACAACAGAGTGCCAGGGAACGGTCCAGGATAATGAGTAGTAAGATGAAACACAGGTACGACAAGGAAAATAATTCGGAAGGTTTCCGGGAGGGAGATTTGGTACTGCTATACAACCCTCACCGGCGGAAAGGTGTTCCATCCAAATATCGGTGCAGTTGGTAATGCCCGTACAGAGTTGTGAAGACGATCAGTGATGTCATCTACCGCATACAAGCAATTGGGAAACCACGAAATAGAAGAGTGGTACATTTGGCGATGCTAGCAGCGTTTAGATCGAGAGATTTGTCTGATCGGGACGATCTAAACAGCTGTCGCCTTGTCCGTCCTGATGTCACGTTGCTTAAATTTTTCACAAATTATTAAATAAATTATAAAATTATTTTTCTTTTTTAAAGGAATTTCAGTTATAATTTACTTAAATCTATTAATCTTTTTTTGTTTAACAAATATCAAAGAGTGAAAATTTTTGATTTTACAAAATTCAACAAAAACAACATTTGGATACATATTGAAAATTTTTAAAAATTCAAAGTAATAAATTTACAAAGCTAAATTAAATTAAATTAATAAAATGAAAATAGAAATCTTCAATTTCACACAATTATCAGTCTTCAGTTTTAGCCTTAAATATGTACACAGAATTTGTTATTAAAAGCAGCAGCTTGCTGATTCTGCTGTGAGCGTAGTTCGAGATCAATATTTTTGAAGGTTGGAAAGGACAGGACTCCAAACCTAGAAGGGGGTTCCTTGCTTTCCGCGTATGGCATATAATAATGTTGGCTTTGCAGCTTGTTGATGATGCTGTCGGAAAGGACAAGATTCCGAGTAAGACAATTTTTATTTCTATTTATTTAAAATTTTTCGATTTGTTTATTATTATTGCTGCTAGGAATAGATACCGAACAACAGAATATTATGTTTACTTTGAGGGTGGATAGGTATGGCTTCCAATTATATAATTCTCATTTCATAATTATTGTTGTTAAGAATATTTTTAGTGGTGCTGTCGGAAAATAACGGGATTCCGAGCAGCAGAATTTTGTATATTATTTTACTTTCTTTTAATGTCTTTTGAGTGTTTGTATGGTGCTGTCGGAAAAGATTAAAACCGAGCAACAGAATATTTAGCTTTACTTAGAGGTAAAAAGGTGGATCATGTTATATTTACTTATAGGTGGAAAGGTGGATCATGTTATATTTATTTTATGTTATTCATTTCTCGAAATCATTGCCGAGGACCGAACCCGCTTAGAAAAAGTTTTCTAATTGATAAAACTTAGCCCGGGGACTTGAAGCCAGGACTTTCGGTGTGGCAGGCAGAGGACGCTACGCTATATGGTATAAGGGAAAATCGAAATTTGGAAACTAAATTTCAGCCGTGTCCCATAAAAACAATTTATTTTTAACCACATTTTTGTTTTCGAAGAAAAGTAATTTAATTCTTTTGGTGTTTTAACAAACATTGATACAATTACTACCAACGGTAGTATTTTTTTTAATATTAATAGTTTCGCTGAAGTTTCACCTGACTGATTGGTATCCCGTACAAAGGGATGCTTTCTGCGATTTTTCGCACACGTATTCAAATATTTCAAGAGCAGGTTTCTATTTTTATTTAGATATGCACCGCATTGTCATCCGTTGGGTGGTTTTAGGCTGCCTCCGTTTAAGATGACGTTAGTGACTTCCCTCTAGAATCTAAGCTCTCTCTGAACATTGGTTACAAGGTCGCCCTTTTCGTATTAATTTTGACCAGGGCTTGAAACCTTCGGTCTTTCGTCGAATTTTGGGTAATATTTTAAATTTTTCCCATACTCTGTGCCGTATATTTCGATCGGGTGGTAGTAATGTAGCTTTATGGACCTTTTAATGTTTAGACTTTGAGCTGGATATGAAAACATTTCGGAAAACAGCGATGTTGATCGTCCTAATTAATGTGTGAAACTGATGTGTAAATGTATTTTTATGAACAATATACTTATATACTTTTTTTCATCGGTACGTTGGAAAAAACGGTAGATAATACAAATCTGGAATTTATGTTTTTCATTTTCAACCGATTTTGAAAAGGAATTATGGTTATAAATAATATCACAACATTTTTAACCATGTTTGAAGTCGATGCACATATTTTCAAAGGACTCGCGCGGCCTTAGTAGGTCACTAACTTTTTTCAAGATAGGTAAATACAGTTTTAAAGTCAACCATTCGGATTTTAGAATTGTATCTTTATAAATGACGGAAATATCCCGTTATGTATTAAATTATCACAGAACTGTATTTCATTTTTAAATATATTTTTTTTGCAACAGCATTAGTCGCGGTCAAAAGAATTAGTGTGTTAAAATTCATTACAATACATTTCTCTAAATGATGACCTCACGGAAAATAGGCTGACGGATACACCGATGAATGGATGATCAATGCTAACTAATTTTTTTTTTTCGGTTGAGACTACCGATTTTTTCGTTTGAATTAAGTAGGATATCAATCGCTAGGCACGACCATAAAGTCGATTGTGGCTACCGAAAAAATTAGATTTTTTGTTTGTGAAGCCCCCCCAAAATCCTTCTCTGGGTCCGCCCATACCATAACCGATATATAATAATCAATTTGATTTTGTCATTTATCCTGCAGCTTAGTTTTCCACCTCGATGATTTTGTGCCTTATAAATAAATTCTTTTTTAGAAAACGGAACCGGAAAATTTTCAGGTGGTTCATCTTGCGAAAAACTGCGAGGAGGAAAATGAGCCACTGCAAGGAATTATCTCCATAGAAGACATAAGCACACAAGCATTGGCTACGCAATGGATAAGTGCATGCAAAATGTGTCCCGGCTCATTCAATGTACAAGGTAACAATAAGTTCATAGTAAAACTTAATAACTTATTTCTCGTTACGGAACAGAAAAAACATCTTTAGCTTTATTCACAAAGGCCTTATAAATAAAAGTATTTAAAAAAAATTTATTTGTATGAATAAAGCCCTGGTTGCCCTTAATGCTTTAAATGTATGAAAACATTTATTTGAAGCAATTTTTAATTTATAATTTATTTAATAATTTGGGAAAAATTTAAACAACGATGACATCAAGACGGACTTCTACATATCAAAGCTACCTTTGCCACCAGAAGGAGTTACTATCGTTTCCTACGCCGATGACTGCACAATAATAGCCACAGGCCCATGCTCACAGATCGATGAGCTTTGTAACAAAATAAACGGCTACCTCCCTGATATCTCCAGTTTTTTCGCCTCACGAAACCAGACATTATCGGCGACCTTATTTACAACATGGACGTCCGAAATGTCGACCATTTTGAACTTCCACGTCAATGGCACTACGCTACCGACTGTCTTACATCCCAAAATCTTAGGTGTGACGTTTGTTCAGGATCTACATTTTGGTGAGCATGCAGCCGCAGTTGTACCGAAAATCCAGAGCCTTAATAAAATCCTCAAATCTCTTGCTGGCAGTATTTGGGGAAAAGATAAAGAAACGCTCATTAACACTTACAAAGCAATTGGCCAGCCGATTACATGCTACGCGTCCCCGATATGGGGGACGCCAAGCCTAAAGACTACTCATTGGGAGAAGCTGCAGGCCTGCCAAAATACTGCCCTCAGAACCGCCACGGGTTGTCTTCTTATGTCCCCAGAACACCATCTACATAATGAAGCGAGAATACTCGCCATTAGGGAGAGAAATGAAATGCTAACCAAACAGTTCCTGTTGAATACCCAGAAACCTGGGCATTCAAACAGACTTCTCACTGATGAGCCAACACCGCCCAGGGGCTTAAGGAGTAATCTCCGTAAGCATTATGAGGAAATACGGCACTTGAGAACACAGCCGTACGAAGCCAAAAAACACAAGCAGGTCCTCAGTGAACTCCACATACAGGCGTCGGACCTCTATGGCAGGAATTACCCGGTGAATCCTGTACTCAAAGAACAATACCCAAAACTTGCAGAAGAGGAACACACGCTCCCTAGAGACACGCGAGTCACTCTAGCTCAACTTAGATCTTGATACTGTAACAGGTTAAACTTTTACCTATCCAGAATCAACCCCGACATAAAAAACATATGTCCTGCTTGTAACGTGTACCCATATGACACCAACCATCTCTTCAAATGCATTGTGGAACCAACGCCTCTAACACCCCTCTCATTGTGGGCCACCCCTGTTGAAACAGCAAGTTTCCTTGGACTCCCCTTAGAGGATATTGATGACAATTTGTGATCGGTCGCACCTATTGGATGGGGCGAAGCACTGCTACAACAACGGACAAGGCGACAGCTGTTTCGTGTATACCTTGTAAATCTCTTCAAAGCCTTTTTTCCCGGGAGTGGGATTTGATCCCGCACTCCTACGATGGTTGAAGTGTTACAAACGCATTCAGCCACGTCATGCCTTAGTTGTTGTAAACTTTATCCCAATTGCGTTCCTTGCATATTTTATTCTTTTTGCACAGTACATACTTTGTATGTAATAATGTGTTAAAGTTATTGTAAATTAAACGAGTTTGATTAGTTGGATGTGCGTGTGCTAATTGAGTGGCTATTCAAATTGTGTAGTCAAATTTGGGATGTGTTTTTTATCATTTTACATTTGTGACCCATTTAAAATTCGTTTAACACAATCGACTTTCAAGTGTGTCGACCCACTTAAAACTCGCTTGTGTTTACAAATTATTCTTTAACATTGAATCGTTGTATGGTCATAATTTATGACGTAAAGGTAACTTGATGCCAAATGAATTTGTATGTTTATGTAGTTTTTTTGTATTTATTTGTTTACATTTGCTTTACTTGTGTTTTTATTGTCTATTTTGTCATATGTACATATTGTGTTGACCTTGTTTTTTTTACATATTTTGTTGTATGCTGACTTTCGAGTACTTAATATTAATTATGAGTAAATTGCGTTTTTTTTCATTCTTGATATTTGAACATGTTATTCTGATTCTGGTCTTTTTTTTTTTTTGTTTACATATAATGTGTTGCATTTGATTTTTTCTTTGTGCTTGACGAGTAAAGTGGAATGCTCATGCTGAAACTGTTATTATTATATATTTTTGTTTCTTTTTTTCATTATTTTAATTACTAGCAGATGTTTTATATTGGTTTAAGCCTATTCTTATGGACTATTATTTCCTTATCTTTATTTGTCCTATCGCTATCTCCTATTCTATGTGGTACCAATATAAAGTTGTTATTTTTATCAGTACTTTTAACTCTATAATATATTTTATATTTATTATCTAACTTATGTGAGTAAGGGATCCTAATATTTAAACTTACGACCTCTCTAAAAGGCGAGGTTTTCGTAACTGAGGCCTCACAAACTTATATTTATTTTTTTTGATATGATATTTCTAACAACTAATAAAGATATATGGTTTATATTTTCTTTAATTTTCTTACACTAATGCCGTATATTATTCCTATTACACAAAGATTTTTGTTTTTTATTTTAAAACTTAGATCAAATAAAAGGAGTAATATGTAACTATCCAGAAAATTTTGGAGCTGTTATTGATGGAAGAGCTAGGTAGTTATGTATTAGAATCTCTTCAAGTGGATGCCAAAATTTTGATATCTTTATATCTTTCATATTTTCCAGCAATATTTTGTTTTGATCTTATATTCGAGTACTATCCTATAATTTTTCACCAATTTGTCCTTCAGAACAACTGTGTTTTTACTTATAAATTTCAAGTCCTGAATTGGCGGCGTTTGTACAGCGCACGGTGGGTATTTGATCAATTTAGCTGGCCAAAAGTCGATTTTTCAAAATATTCCAATTTTTTTTAAACTCTCTCCCTGGCGTTCCTGGATGTCCACTGAATAGTATACATACCCCAAAACCCATCTGCACCGTCAACGGGGCTAACCGCGCGCATCTGTATAAAAAAGAGCAATTGTATAAAAATTGTGTGCAGTTCGATGTATGTTTGGATTAAAAATCAATATACAGTTCTAACCTAAATACTTGTTCACTTGTTTAGCCTTAATCAAATCTAGTTAAATTTTCTTTTAGGACAGGTAAATGTGTTTTTAATTCATATGTTCGATTTTTTATACCGCATGTTTTAACTGAGTTATTCTACTTGTAATGCTACTACTTTTAAATACTAAATTTTTTAAAACCCTTGCAAACAAAAACATATATCTTTTTTCATGGCATATCATGTCAGTAATTTTTTGGCTATACATTATATCATGTTTGTTTCAAAGTTTAATATCAAAAACGGCTGCGCATACCCGCGATTTTTTGAGTGGTGATAAATTTTGTAAGAGACTGATATCCCTATTGGCAAAAGTTGGCAACCTTGTGAAAACATCCTCAGTGGCAACACCTAGGTGAAAAGTAAAATGTAATACTATATCTATGTACCAAATTTGATTTAAATCAGTCAAGCAGTTTCCGAGATTGTAGTGTATATACAAAGAAATATAAAAAAGGAGGTGCGGTGGAAACCCTAAGTGGCAACCCTAATCAAAAGTGTCAATAGAAATGCGGAGTAAAATACCTTTCGTTTAAAACCCATATTGACTTACATACATATCTCATGTAATGCCAAAAAATGACCCCGGGTCCCTCCGAAACCGGGGGCTCGATCCAAGTAATTGTGCACTGAACACCGTGAATTTACTGTCAATAATTTCGTTTCATAACAATGAAGTGAGACAACCAGTTTTTTAACAGAAATAACTGCTGTTTTAGTTTTGGCCACCTAGATTAAAGAAATACCCCACCGTGCAGCGTGTGTACAGCCTGATATGCAATTGTCCTAAGTCAATCTTATCATCAACAATCCGGTTGCTTGAACTTTTCTACGCTACCATTTTTCTATCCTTGGATGAAAACTAGCGCGACTAGTCTTATTCTGGCAAATTTATATAGCGCTTATATATGGGTTCTCTTGTGACTTTTCTTCATTTTTTGTTGTTATTATTGGCTGGTTTTTTCGTTTTTGTTTTTAGTGTTTTGCATATTTCCGCTTATAAAGCTTTATAATCAAGCAATGCTTGTGAAAAGTTATTGTTTTGGCAGGGCTGGGGTCTAAATTTTCTACTTTGACGGTCTTCATAACTTCCATATGAACTACTATTGTGAAGATTCCTGATTATCTTTGTCTTCAATGATATCAGGAGCTTTCAAAGAAATTATGCAAATTCTTGATTTGCTATGGAATTTTGGCATGGATAATAAGTCTGCCTTTACTGTCGATTGCGACATTTTGTGAGTTATTATTTGAGGGTGTATTTTTAATTGTCTACTGCTCTTCCTCAGTTTGGATAAAAAAATTTAGATAAGACCGTACGGGTTTCAACTGCATATATTTGTGCTTCATATAATTTTTGAGCATCAAAACAATTGTGACGATCAATAGCATGAATGCACAAATTAGGACTGCTAACCAGACATCTGGAATGTTTGGAACATTTTTCGTATCTACTTCTATTGGTGGCTCATATTTGACTACTCTGTTCTCTGATGTTTCAGAGTTTCCCTTTCCTACTTACTTCATATCCGGCTATTGCTATCATAATGCCGTGCGCAATCTTTATCCACCAAGACATGTTGGAGATAAAATAGAAATTCCCTTTAATTGTTTTCCTTGTTTCTTGCAAAAAGAACCGATTTAAATTTTAGTAAAATTTCTTTTTCTTTATTCTATGCATTCCATTTTACTTACGATTGTTGTAAATTGTCCTTGTTTGATTAACATTATTAAAATTTTTATTTAAAAATGTTTATTTCTAAGAAAATTTGTTTGAAATTTTTGACATTTCTAATTTAGATAATTAAAATTTTTCTTAAAAAGTTTAAAAAAATTTTTTTCCAAAATATTAATAGTTAAATGCAGTTTATTTTTCCTATTTGCTATTCCTTAATTTCTTTATTTTTTCTTTTAGTTTAATTTTTCCTTAGCATCTACTGTTATAATTAATAGCCTAAAAGTTTCAGCAATCTCTCTTTTTTTCCTATATTGCTTGCCTCCCCGTTTTTGTCTCGGTATTTTTACTGGGGAGGTATTTTTAGTTTATATTCTTTATTAAGCTTATTCCGACGCCGATATTCTTCTATTGTAATCGGTGTCGGTTCCTGCTTTACTACTGTAGGGGTTTTAGGAACCTCTTCAGTAGTTTGTATATGAGCTTTCAATCTTTCCTCACAATTTTTGAAAATTGTGTGGAATTCCTCTTCCGTTATTTGTTGCATAAAAATAGTTGCAACTTATAGACTTCTTATGCTTTTAATAAGAGAGCTTTTAATAAGATACAAACTTTTTATTTCTATTGAGAAGTCATTCTTCCTAAAAAAAAATTCGTATAAAAAAAATTGTCCTGAGCAGAAATCAAAGGTTTCTAGTTTCTAGTTGAGCAACTGAGCTGCCAAATTTTTTCTAGGTTTTAAATACTTATTTAAATATATTTTTACTACTGCCGGTTCTGTTGCATAACATGGCCTAGCCAGCACAGCCGCTGCGTTTTAATTCGCTGGACTATGTTGATGTCTGCGTATAGCTCGTACAGCTCATCATTAAATCTTCTCGGTACTCGCCATCGCCAAGGCGTAGAGGTCCATAAATCTTTCGAAGAACTTTTCTCTCGAACACTTCCAAAGCCGCTTCATCTGCTGTTGTCATGGTCCATGCTTCTGCCCCATATAGCAGGACGGGTACGATAAGTGACTTGTAGAGTATGATTTTCGTTCGCCGAGAGAGGACTTTACTTTTCAATTGCCTACCTACAATAGCATTTATTGCAAAGATTTATTCTTCGCTGGATTTCAGTGCTGATGTTGTTGCTAGTGTTGACGATGGTTTCCAAATAAACGAAGTCTTTTACTATTTCGAAATTATGGCTTCAAAGGTTTCTAGTTTCTAGTTGAGCAACTGAGCTGCCAAATTTTTTCTAGGTCTTAAATACTTATTTAAATATATTTTTTCTGCTGCCGGTTCTGTCGGATAACATGGCCTAGCCAGCGCAGCCGCTGCGTTTTAATTCGCTGGACTATGTTGATGTCTGCGTATAGCTCGTACAGCTCATCATTAAATCTTCTTCGGTACTCGCCATCGCCAAGGCGTAGAGGTCCATAAATCTTTCAATGAACTTTTCTCTCGAACATTTCCAAAGCCGCTTCATCTGCTGTTGTCATGGTCCATGCTTCTGCCCCGTATAGCAGGACGGGTACGATAAGTGACTTGTAGAGTATGATTTAGTTTCGAACGGCTCGGAGAGGTCCTTCCCAATTCTGACTGAGCTGATGGTGTTGCTCAACCAAATTCAGACATAGCGGCATATAGGCAGCTCCTTTTCGTGCTGTCGAAGGCGGATTTAAAGTAGACGAAGAGGTGATGTGTGTCGATTCTCTTTTCACGTGTTTTTTCCAAGATTTGGCGCATTGTGAAAATCTGGTCGATGGTAGATTTACCAGGTCTGAAGCCGCACTAAGGTCCAATCAGCCGGTTCACGGTGGGCTTCAATCTTTCGCACAATACACTTGAAAGGACCTTATATGCGATATTAAGAAGGCTGATTCCACGATAGTTGGTGCATTTTGCAGTATCCCCCTTCTTTTGGACTGGGCAAAGAACACTTAGATTCCAATCGTCGGGCATGCACTCGTCCGCCCATATTTTGCTAAGAAGCTGCTGCATGCGCCTTACCAACTCCTCGCTTCCGTACTTAAATAGCTCCGCAGGCAATCCATCAGCGCGAATATTTTCCATCATCATTCATTGCGGGATCGGGTTCGTTATCTCTGCGCGGTGAATCGCTGCCTTCATTTAGGAGAGCAGAGAAGTGTTCCCTCCATAATCTAAGCACTCTCTGGACATCAGTTAAAGGTCGCCGTTTTCTGTGCTACAGGAGTTTGCCCCCGATTAAAACCTTCCGTCTGTCGCCGTATTTTTTGGGTAAAATTTTCGGGCGTTATACCTGGTGGCTAGCAGCTCAAGCTCCTCGCACTCATGCCTTTCTGCTTCTGCTTTTTTCTTCCTGAAAAGGCGTCCCGCTTCCCTTTTCAACTCACGATAGCGTTCACACACTCCTCTTGTTGCGCTCGCTTTTAACGTAGCCCTGTAGGCAGCGTCGTTTCTTCCGGTTGCAACGCGGCATTCTTCATCGTACCAGTTGTTTTTTCGTGACCGCCGGTAACCAATTTTTTCCTCGGCGGCAGTACGAAGTGCTTTGGAGGTATGCTCCCACTGCTCCTGTATTCCTTCAGGATGAGTTGTGCTCTCAGAGAGCAGGTGTGAGAGTCGAGTTGCGAAATCGTAAGCAGTCTGTTGTCATTGAGGCTTTTCGACGTCTAGCTTTCCTTGTGTTTTTTGTTCCTTGGTTTTAGCCGCGCTGAGGCGGGTGCGTATTTTGGCTGCAACGAGATAATGGTTCGAGTCGATGTTAGGTCCTAGGATCGTGCGCACATCTAAAACACTGGAGGCATGCCGTCCGTCTATCACAACGTGATCGAACTGATTGCCAGTATTTCGATCAGGAGACAGCCATGTAGCTTGATGTACCTTTTTATGCACGAACCTCGTGCTGGATATGACCATGTTTCGAGCACCTGCAAAGTCAATCAGGAGAAGTTTCATTGTGTAGGCTGAACTTTCCGACTGTAGGGCCAAAAACTTTGACGAGGACATCAACAAGCCGGGCATCTGCACCAATCCCATTCAGGGAGCGGACGTACCAGGTGCATGCCCTCAATTCATTGCCCCTCAAACGTTTGCCATGGTCGTCATCAATAGAGAGTGTATTTATCCGAGGCTTGGTGGTATATTTCATTGGAGTATGGTTTTACGTGGCGGGTCCCAAGCCCAGCGCACAACCCGCTCGGCGGGGGTGAAAATATTACTTGCACGTTTATATAGCGAGCCGCTTGCTCCAAGACAGACGCCCGCTTGCAGCCGCACCTAGGTGTACAGACGCTGCCGATGAGATCTCCCCGGCTAGCCCTTAAACCGATTATGTCAGAGTGGCCTAGCCAGGTTGTCGCCTTCTCACATTAGCTCACCGCTAAACATCCGTTTAGCGCCTACCCAGAGGATACGTGGCCGCAAGCGACCGACAGTAGTGAGCTGCTTGAACCGCATGCAAAAGAATTGCTCTGGTCATTCCCAGGTGAATGGAGGTCAGAAGCTTTCCCCACTTCCGTGGACTTCTACGCACGGCTCCACCCTCCAAAGGTCACGTTGCTTAATTTTTTCCCAAATTATAAAATAAAAACAATTTTGAAGTTAAACGGTTTTAATGAAAAACATACTTACATTAAGTAATAATAATACTAAAAGCTCGAAAATAATTAGGTAGGTCCTAGGTTATAGTCATCACACTCCTCATTAATCTAGGGCGCTGATCAGACAAATAAAGAAAAGCGTTGGACGCGTCAAATTTCTATTGATAGTCATAAGTAAGACCAACCTTAATTAGGTTATGCTACGCCTCACGTTTTTAGAAATTTCACCTACCTACCTAATAATTTTTTAGCTTTTAGTATTATTATTACTTAGTGTAAGTATTGTTTTCAATGAAACCGTTTAACTAATAATTATTTTTTTATTATTTTATTTTTAACTTCTTAGTATTTATTTAATTGCTCCAAAGTATTTTGATGTCACGTCTACCGGACTGTATATAAGTAATATTTGTTCCAAATATGAGCCAAATCGGACCGCAAATACGAGTATTTTTAATATCTCGATCGTTACCGCACATAGCGGGATTTTTTTTTTCATAAAGCGATTTCTATTTCTGCAACATATAATATGTTTTCCAAATATGAGCCAAATCGGACCACAAATACGATTTTTTAATATCTCGATCCTTGCGCCACCTAGCGGCGATTTTTTTATATGTCGCTTTCTATTCATGCATGTATTATGTCTTCCAAATATGAGCCAAATCGGACCACAAATACGATTTTTTGAAATATTTCGATACATGCGCCAACTATCGGAGTTTTTTCTTATTATTGCATTGTCATCGGGTTCTGAACTATATTCTAAGTTTCAAGCCTTGGGGAGTGTTATCGATGTTGATGGTCCTTTGCCGGATGGACACCCGTTACGTTCCGGTACCAAGCCCGACCATCTCGGGAACGATTTGTTATGACCACGTGCGATCTTCTAGGCCATACCGCCCTCCCACCCCCTAGATACATGAGGAGTTCGGGGTAGACAGAGCCTCGGCTGCTAATGAAACAGGATTCGCCACGGTGAGGTTGACAATTGGGTTGGAGAAGCTATATATTGCGCGGCCCCAATTACCATCACCGCCAAAGAGGTTGAAGAAGCCATCGTTCATGCTAAACCATCTAAAGCAATAGTCCAATGCGACACAGCCTTGCCGCTTAAAAAAACTTGGCAAAGAGGGATTTAATTATCTAGCGCATGTATTCAACCTGTCCCTGTCCACCTTCGTCATCCCCGAAAAATGGAAAATGGCCAGGGTGGCTCCGCAATTAAAACCTGGGAAACCAGCTAACTTAGGAGAATCGTATCGTCCGATGTCTCTCCTATCGCCAGTAGCCAAGATACTTGAAGCCATTCTGCTTCCCTATTTCACTTAAAATTTGTGTCTCGCCAATCATCAGCATGGCTTTCGAAAACTACATTGCACTACCACCGCGCTAAACACCACTAACACGCAGAAAAATTGCGGACTAAGTCAAAAACCCACCACGGGACAGTGCTCGTGGCGCTAGACCTATCAAAACCTTTTGATACGGTCAAACACGGCACGTTACTGCAAGACTTGGAGGGTCCTACCTTCCTCCCAAGTCTCAAAGCATCGGTGCAATTCAGGAACATGACATCTAAACCCAAAAGAATTAAACAAGGGGTACCACGGGATGGTGTCCTATTCCCACTTTTGTTTAACTTCTACATATCGAAGCTAACCACCAGAAGGAGTCACTATTATATCCTACGTCGATGACAGCACAATAATGGTCACAGGCCCATGCCCACACATCGATGAGCTTTGCAATAAAATAAAAGGTTATATTCCCGATCTCTCCAGTTTTTTTCGCCTCGAGAAATCTGACATTGTCACTGGCCAAATCAACGGCGACCTTATTTACAGCATAGCACTTAAAATGTCGAAGCACAAGCAGGTCCTCAGTGCTATCCACAAACAGGCGTCGATCAGGAATGGCCCGGCGAATCCAGTTCTTAAAGAAATATACGCGGAACTCACAGAAGCGAAACGCACTCTCCGTAAGAAACTCGGGTCACTCTAGCTCAACTTCGATCTGGGTACTGTAACAGGTTAAACTCTTACCTATCCAGAATCAACCACGACACACAAAATGTATGTCCTGCTTGCAATGTGTCCCCACGGGACACCAACCATCTCTTCACTTCCAATGTGAAACCAACGCCTCAAACACCCCTCTCACTATGGTCCACCCCTGTTGAAACTGCAAGTTTCTTTGGACTCCCGTTATAGGATATTGATGACAATTTTTAATCGGTCGCCCCTAATTGATGGGGCGAAGCACTGCTACAACAACAACAGCAGAATTTGTTCGAAAAGTTCGGTCCCTGGTCCTCTTCCCGAAAGAAACTTTACAGAAACGCTATCCTATCTTTCAAGTTGGATCAAACTGCACATCGTGTACAAATTGGATTGAAATCGGTTGAGTAGCTTAGGAGTCCATGGCTGACAAACATTTATTTTGGTATTCTCAAAAGCGTTTAGTCCGTTTTTTTTGGTACGAAGAAAAATATGTGAGCGGTAGCAATTTTAGCATAGGAAAAATTTAAATTTTTATCACTTCTAAGCATATACATACATACAAAATGAAGAAATGTTGCAAATACCAAAGGGGTGTAACAGCAGGTATAAAACCAGCCAAAGCGGCAGGAATAATAACAGCCAATAGTTTCTATTAGCTAAAATATTAATAAAGTAAGGATTAAAAAAAATTGTGTTTGCTATAAATGACACTTAGTCTGATTGAATAAAGGAAGGATAAAATTATTGAAATCGGTCGAACCGTTTTTGAGTATTAGCTAAAATATTTTTCAATTAAGGATTTAAAAAAAAATATTTTGCCGTAAATGATCCCTGAATCAGATCGAAAATAACAATGCCAAAACTATTAAAATAGATATAACGAGTTTTCAGCGTCGAACGTACTAACGCACAAAAGTTCATTTATATATATGTGACCCGGCCTATGAAAAGGTGGCTTATGACTCAAAAAAAAAAAAAAAGAAAACTACTAAGAAAATGAAGAAATACATTGTTTATCTTTAACAGCTGTTTCTCGCAATTTCTTTTTTGAGTCATAAGCCACCTTTTCATAGGCCGGGTCACATGTATAGATTTCTTATAGGGGAGCTATGTGGTGTCCCACTTGTTATGTGATATTCCACTTGCTTTACTATTTTTATTTAAGAATTCTTTGTGAAATATTTTAATGTGTTGACATTGAAAAAAAAAATGTTTGTTTGTTAAATGGTGTGTTAAATTTATACTTATTGTTTAAGAATTCATGAGCATAGCACCGGCTTACGTGGCGGTTTTAGAATTGGTACCATCGTAATATGCCAGTAAATGTTTCTTTCTTTTCAGTTTCATTTAGAAAAACATAAGGCTCATTCCATTTCAAGACACCCGGTCCGCGCAGGACATGATTTTTGATTTCGATGAAATTTTAATATGTTGTTCTTTGGTCAAAATAATGAAACACGTGTTTTTTTTTGCCTGAAAAAAAATTTTTTTTCGGATGTATCGGCAATTGAATTCCATAAAATGCAGTCGATATTTTATTCACCTATTTTTTCAACTGTCAATAACTTTGTCAAAAATTAACCGATTCTCATGATTTTTTCTTTGAAATGTTCGTTATTATATTTACTTTTATATAACTTTATAAACAATAGCATATAGTTTAAAAAAAATTACTAAATAAAAATTTATGACTTTTTTCAAAAATTAATTTCTCAAAAAACGTTATCTTTTTTTGCTTAAAATTTTTCTATATTGAGCGAACAGTTCATATTTCAACTTGGTTAAATGTCTATTAGCCGAAACTTGTTGTTTTCGAGATATGAATTTTTGAATATTAAAAATTTTTCCCCCCCATTTATTGATGCAATGCATAACAGCATACAATAACTTTGTCAAAAATTAACCGATTCTCATGATTTTTTCTTTGAAATGTTCGTTATTACTTTTAATCTTAATATATAAAAAACACGTGTCACAGGTTTGAGGCCAATGGACTCCTAAACTACTGAACCGATTTTGGATTTGTTTTGCACCCCGTGTGTAGTTTGATCTAACTTGAAATATAGGATAGGTTACGTCTCAGTTTATAGTCGCAATATTATTTTATTGCAATTTTTTTATTTTTTTATACGTAATATTAAAATGTTACGTGTACGTAGTGGCACTCATATTTTCAGGTGGTGCGGATATACTTCCGTGTAATTGCTTGGTGTTTAATTAAGCAACCTGCTTATCAATAAAAAATCTTAAAGCGAATGATATCAAGTATAGCATATCACCAGGCCCGCCGAGAGGGGGGGGGGGGGGTTTCTGAGGAGCTTTGGCTAATGGATATTAAGTTGAAATATAAACTGCTCACTCGATATAGAAAAAGTTTAAACAAAAAACACTAAACGTTTCTTTGAAATATAAATTTTTGAAAAAAAGTCATACATTTTTACTAAATACTAAACAAAATTTTTTATAACTATATGCTATTGTTTATAAAGTTATATAAAAGTAAATATAATAATGAACATTTCAAAGAAAAAATCATGAGAATGGGTTAATTTTTGACAAAGTTATTGACAGTGGAAAAAATAGGTGAATAAAATACCGACTGCATTTTATGAAATTCAATTGCCGATAAATCCGAAAAACAAATTTTTTCAGGCAAAAAAAAAAACACGTGTTTCATTATTTTGACCAAAGAACAACATATTAAAATTTCATCGAAACCAAACCATGGCACATTACTGCAAGACCTGGGTCTACTCTTCCCCATTTCTAAAAAGGTGGACCGCAATTTATCTGGGTGGTCGGCAGGCATCGGCGCAATTTAGAAACGAAACATCAAAACAAAGAAGAATTAAACAAAGGGTGCCACAGGGTAGTGTCCTATCCCCACTTTTGTTTAACTTCTACATATCAAAGCTTCCTTCGCTCCAGAAGGAGTTACTATCGTTTCCTACACCGATGACTGCACAATAATGGCCACAGGCCCAGGCCCACAGATCGATGAGCTTTGCAAAAGAATAAACGGCTACCTCCCTGATCTCTCCAGTGTTTTCGCCTCGCGAAACCTGGCATTATCACCGACTAAATCCTCCGCGGCCTTATTTACAATATGGACGTCCCAAATTTCGACCATTTTGAACATCCACGTTGATGGCACTACGCTGCCGACTGTCCCACACCCCAAAATCTTGGGTGTGACGTTTGATCGGGATCTACATTTTGGTGAGCATGCAGCCGAAATTGTACCGAAAATCCAGAGCCGTAATCCTCAAATCTCTTGCTGGCTGTACTTGCGGAAAAGACAAAGAAACGCTCATTACCACTTACAATGAAATTGGCCAGCCGATTGCATGCTACGCATCCCCTATATGGTCGCCAAGCCTAAAAACTACACACTGGAAGGAGCTACAGGCCTGCCAAAATACTGCTCTCAGAACCGCCACGAACTGTCTTGTTATGTCCCCAGAACGCCATCTACATAATGAGTCGAGAATACTCCCCATCAGGGAGAGAAATGAGATGCTAACCAAACAGTTCCTGTTGAATAACCTCAGTGATAGCTAAATGGTTATAGCAGCGGCGCCTAAACGTTGCCGATGAAGGAATTTAACAGTTCCCGAAATGGATCTATACAACGAGCTTTGGCAGTTGTCTAAATTTTTTCTTTCTTCTATTCTAATTTGAAATTTTTTCATTTAAGAAAAAATCTATCATAACAATAATAATGATAAAATAATTATTGTTTGACCTTGAATTTTATTATAGTAGAAAACAACTTCTTTCTAAAATTTTGAAAAAACTTGTTTCTAAAAATTTCCCGGGGCTTGAACCCAGAATCTTCGGTGTGGATGGCGGAGCACGACACCATCACACCACGGCGGGCGCCCCTAAATATATACTATAAGACTGGAAAGGATATCTATGAAGTTTATTTCATGGGAACTATATACATTAGTTGGCGTTAAAATATCATTATTATTTTTTGTGAGCGTCTGTTGTCCTGCAGGCCGCATGTGTCGACCGAAGAATGCATTACGTACTGCCGGTAGAAAGCGCCTTCGCATATCCTCGCATCTGATAGCTCTTTATCGGTGAAGACGATGAATATTTTGCCATTCTGCTTAGTCGGGTTTGTAGGTTGACCACAGCTTAGCTACACCGGCAGAGATGTTCCTCCCATTTCTCCCCTGATTTGGGGGTCGCCGGAGTCTTGCTGTCTTACAATGCCACGATCGCTGGCTAAAGTTGCGGCCTCCGTTGGGAAGAAGGTTCGGATTTCTGCAATTCTTCCAGTGGGACTAAGACGAGCCGACGCGGATTAAATGACCTTGCGGAAAGCCCGTTGCCCTTGACGGACGTCAGTCGGGATTGAGTGGGCAAGTAATTGATTATCCTAGTATGCTTCACATTCCTCTCACTTCCATTTTTTTAAGTTGATGAAACTGCGTTTCTAAGATTAATGAATTTGACTGATCGCTCAAGCGAGAGGTGTATGGGTAAGTGGTCGGATGCGAATGTTACCATCGGCTGTTATAATGTTATACAGAGCCTTCGACTCTATTTATAGGGAAATAATGTTGAATATTGGAATAGAGAGCATTGAACTCGAACAATTTCTTGGCTTCCTTACAGATCGCAATCAACAAACCGTGATCACCTCATCGATGTCTCAATGTGTGCCTGTCAATATTGGTCAGCCGCAAGGATCATAATCCTTTTTAATATATATATATCAGTGACATAAACGCATTACTAAAGTATTGTGTTGGGTCACCTAACGACACACCCTGAATGTTGGCGTAGGTCAGGAACACTTGAAAATGCATTTTCTTTAAATTCAGCCATTACCTTACCATTTAATAATGTACATAACTGTCGCATTGGCATTTCAATATCAGAGCCTGAACTTATAATACAAGCAGACATGTTGTACCCACATAATTAATATTCACAAACGCATGTATGCCTACATATGTAGCTTCGCTGAAACAATAGTGACAGATTTTGTCACTTTGTCCATACCATCCTTCGCTTGTACATGGCTATGAATATACATTCGTTCAAACATTGATGATATTCCTACATATGTAACTAGAACTAAACTACTTTTGTTATTATATTGAATAAACTAGTATACAGTGAACCACCAGAAGAAGAAGGAAGAACGGACAACAGGTGTTGGAACAACTTGGAAACAGAGCAATTCGGCTCGGCAGAAAAAGACCGTCCATTATTATAAAGTTGGACTTGGCGACACACGAAGCAGAAGTGAAGTTATTGAAAAGATAAATAAATTAATCTATTTAAAGTTTATAGACAGAATAAAAGACATTACCTATATGTTTAAAAAGGGTAAATAAGTTTTATTAAAGGAAACTAAAAGTTACGCACATGCACTAAGTGGCCGAAACTAAACTGTTTAATAAAAGGAACAATACATATACATATTAAAGAAACTGTTTAAATAAAGGGTGTAGTTTTAAATAAACATAAACCTAAACCAAGAGCACTAATTTCAACTAAAGAAGGAAAGTAGAGAAGCGTTTGTGTGAGTGGGGCTACCTGCCCAGAAACGAGTGGCTTCCAAACAAGCCACTTCACATGGCGACCGTGAGGCTGGAGCCTTGTCAGGCAATAAAAAATGCAGCAATGGTGAGTAGAGTGGTGTAGGAAAAGTGGCAGTGGCAGTGGAAAGATAAAATTTCGAATAAAACTAATGCTAACAGTTAAAAGAAGCAGAGATAATAGAACGGAAGGACATTGGCTAAATAATAAAACTACCTAAAGCAAAAATACGAATAAATCAATCGGACATAATACGAAATTAAATATTTTTATAAAAGAAAATTTTTAACAAAGAAACTAATACTACGAATGAATAACGCTATTAATTAACGGAATTTAATACCCACGCCACTAGCCAACTGTACAACATCGCATTTAACATCACCGCCAGCAGCAACATCAGCAGCAGCAACAACACCGGCAGCGACTTCGGCAGCAAAAACAATTCGACTGCAGTAGTATTGGCGACATCAGAGGCAGCCATCATTTTAGCAGCAGCGAAGCAGTACAATAAGTATAATATATATATATATATGTATATAACATTTTTTTCCCACGGGTATTTTTTTTCCTTTAAACGTATATATGTATGTATGTATATTAAAAATTACAATTTTTTATTAAATTCGGTGCCTTCGCATTTCAATTAAAATAATTTCGCATTTCATATAAAATCTGGATTTTTGATATAACGATGGTTTGTGAAAAACCAATTGAATTTTTTTATAAACGGTGGTTTGTTAAAAACCAATTAACTTTTGATATATGCGGTGGTTCCGTTAAAAACCAATTAACTTTTTTGATATATGCGGTGGTTCCGTTAAAAACCAATTACCTTTTTTGATACATGCGGTGGTTCCGTGAAAAACCAACTAAGATTTTTTTAATACATGCGGTGGTTCCGTGAAGGACCAAATTAGATTTTTTTGAATAAAGCGGTGCGTCCGTGATTACCATATTTCGAGATTTTTACCAATTCATACTTACATACTTTTGAGCCATTTTAAATTCAATTACTTTTTACAAATTTTTCATACAATATTTTAAAATTTTATTGAGCTCAAGGCCGTTTTTTAAATAAAACAAATAAATATGTTTTTGTTTTAATTTATTTTCACTCAATATTTCGAATTCAGTCTGAATTCATCATCAGGAGCTAGAAATACACAAAACGAAAAAAGCCCTTTTTTATACACAAACAAAAAATTTTAAAACAAAACATCACTACCTACTTCTTCAACTGTGATTAGAAGACTAAATCATGTAACATTTCTAAAATGAATCTTTTATTGTAATTTTTCTCTTCTTCCAAGACGGTGACATTTTCGAAGTCCGGGTAATGCCCTGTATCTCTACAATGTGATGTTAAAGCTGTTTTGTTTTCCGAAAAATTATTCCTTAATTTTATATTTGATTTGTGAGCGGATGTCCTTGTCTTTAGTCTAGATTTTGTAGTCCCTACATTTTCGGAAAACAAAACAGCTTTAATATCACATTGTAGATATACAGGGCATTACCCGGACTTCGAAAATGTTACCGTCTTGGAAGAAGAGAAAAATTACAAAAAAAGATTCATTCTAGAAATGTTACATATAGTAGACACACCTAATGACAAGAAAATTAATTTCAAATCCGACACTTCTAATTGTGCATATGCATACCGCAACCTTATAAAAAACAACAGACACCCCTAATGCATTTTTCATAAACATATACATATACATATGTATGTATGTACATGCATATTTACACCATCGGCTTGGTGACAACAACACCAACGCTAGGATGATCAGCTGAATCGTTACTGTTTTGCCGTCTTATGTATTGATGTTTTCCAATATTTTTGTTTACAAAAACTGTTCTTTAGTTTGTTTATATTTTCTGTTTTATTATGTTCAATACCTTTGTTACATATAATTAGTGTTAAACGATTTAGTCTTCTAATCACAGTTGAAGAAGTAAGTAGTGATGTTTTGTTTTAAAATTTTTTGTTTGTGTATAAAGAAGGGTTTTTTTCGTTTTGTGTATTTCTAGCTCCTGATGATGAATTCAGACTGAATTCGAAATATTGAGTGAAAATAAATTAAAACAAAAACATATTTATTTGTTTTATTTAAAACCGGCCTTGAGCTCAATAAAATTTTAAAATATTTTATATTAACGGCCAAAAACATTCTACATTAATTTTTATACAAGTATACTGCAGTTTCAATTAATTCTTCCAATAAAGTCTTAAATATTTCTTTAGCGACTATTCACCTGCAAATCAGTTCCCTTTTCCAAAATTTTTTTTTTTCTTTTTCAAATATAAATTCAGACATTCAAACAAGTGCTTCATTAATTTCATAGTTTGAACTGAATTCCTTTTGCTTTCCTGATAACTACATATGTACCTTAGAAGTGGTAAGCAAGTGCAAAAAAATTCAGACCCAGAATCCGATTCCGATAATTCAGCCTCAAGCTACGAAAGTTTAGCTTCATCGTCGACCGAAGAAGTCACAAACCAGGAAAATAGATTTTCTTTGTCAACAGATTTTCCAGGCTTCGAAGATTCTTACAGTAAAAATGTAACTTCTAATCTAGCTTCAAATCTTAAATATTCAAATAGTGCAAAATTAACTTCAACTTCTTCCACTTTAAAATTAGATCTTAACGACTCAAATAGTACAACCTTAGTTAACCCTTCTTCTGGCGTAAACCCAGATCTTAACGATCCAATTAGTACAAACGTTGCCTCACCTTCTTCTAATTCAGCTTCAGATCTTAACGATCAAATCATGGCAACACCTGAGGAAAAGAGAATTTTCATTAACACATGCGCTAATTCCATTAGAGAAAACTACAGCGGTGATCCTCTAGCACTTGAGACTTTTATAGACAAAATCGAATTACTTGAAGAGTTCGCTGATGAAAATTTAACCAATACTTTTATAGCATTCTTAACATCAAAACTAGAGGGTGAAGCCCGTGAAGCAATACCAAGGCAAGTAACTTCAGTTAATGAAATCAAAGTAGCTCTACGTAGTAGGATCAAACCAGACAACTCGGAAGTTTTAGCAGGAAAAATTGCAGCGTTGCACGTTAATAACAACAATTATATAGATTTTGCCGAAAAAGTTGAAGATTTAGATGACCCACTTGAGCGGTCTCTTATTATTGAAGGGATCACTCAAGCGAAAGCTCATCAAATGGCAGTCGAACAAACGGTTATCGTGTGCCGTTTAAATTCAAAATCAAATTTAGTAAAAACCATTTTAGCTTCAACGGCATCTACTGATCCGAAAGACGTAGTAGCGAAATTAATTTTAGAACAAAACAACGAAGTAACAGAGCGTCAGGTATTAGCTTTTCGATCACGTGGTAACAATACATTCAGAAATTCACGCGGTAGTTATCGAGGCTTTTACCCAAACCGCGGCTATACTGGTTATAGAAATAATAGCTCATTTTCATACAACGGCAACCGTAACGGCAACAATAATCAAAGATATAGGAATTATAACGGAAATAGATACCAAAATAGCAACAATAGTAATACACATCCAAATTCTAATTCAAATACAAATAGCAGTAACAATAGAAGTAACAATTCAAGATCATCCAAGGGTAGAGGTAGAAACACAAACGTTCGCGCTTTAAACGCGAGTGCCCCTCAGGAGGGAACAATGGGGTGGACGAACTAACCGAGTAAGCGAATTTCCCTCACCAATAGACATCTATTGTTTAAACCTAAATTATTTAGATTTCATAGAATTACAACTTGCTCGAATTCATCTTGTTCGGTGATTCTAGTAAGACCCACATAATACAAAACTGCGACCGGTTCAAGGCTCTTGGTGTGTCGCAACGATTTGACCATGCGAAGAAAATGGGTCTTTGCATAAATTGCGTTCCAAAGGGACATCAATTGTCGAACTGCACATCAACGTTCAAATGTAGAGTTTGCTCCCGTCAACACCATTGTTTGTTGCATCGAGGGACTATTCCGGATTCATCAAATACTTCTTTGCCATCCGTCGTTCACACACACAGGAACAACACTTTGTCGGGACCATATTATCTTCGCCACGGCTATGGTTTTGGTTCGCGGCGGTTCCCGAAATTATCGTCTTAGCCGAGCCTTGCATGATTCCTTCTCCCAGGTAAACTTTATCACGGATGAACTTTCGCAAAAACTGATGCTCCCACGCAGCAAATATAACATTGAGATTAAGAGTATAGGTGAGTCCTCCACCAATATTAAATATAAAACATCTACGAATATTAAGTCGCAATTGACAAATCGATAATAGCTATAGCTATTGACAAATCGCTAATAGCTATAGCTATTGCAATCCAAATATATCAGTGATTGGCAATTTTCCTTCTTTCGATTGTTTTGAATGACAATCACCTCTGGCAGAATATCGCCAATAGCGATTATAGCGATTGGCGATTTTCCTTCAGCATGAAATTCTAATACTAATAGTGATAGCGGCGATGCACTCATCGATAGTGAAATACCGTTCATCACTACTCATCTGTGTGCTTTACTTTCCGACTGAGTAAAAAGGTTTATTGGATACAAAGGAATAATTTTCTCGAAAATTGGAAAAAAGGTAACGTTTTACAAGACGGTGCACCACCTAATTTTTATCGGAAATTATCAAAGTATCAACACGCGTCTCATCAAGACGCGTCGCGACCTCCGTTTTAAGAATCCGAAAGCGGAAATCTAAAATTTTATTTCTGTCGAAAGTTATTCACAAAAAACCATAAAATGATCCCTAGATGGTCCGAAATATGGGGCCCGATAGATAGCTTTTTTTGCATAGAACACCTTTCTGCGTTGGCGGCCTTCGGCCGCGCTTATAAAAAATTACCCTGGGTGGGTCCGATACCGGTTTGGGGATCAACTAAATGCGCGCAAAACACATTTCTGCATTAGTGTGTGTGTGTGTGTGTACAACAAATCTGACAAACAACAACAACCACATGAAAATTAGAACCGATTTTTTGCTTATATCTTTTGACAGAAATAAAAATTTTAATTTTCGCTTCTGGATTCTAAATACGGAGGTCAAGACGCGTCTTTTGATACTACCTTTGGTAATTTCCGATGAAAATTAGGTGGTGCAATGTCTTGTAAAACGTTACCGGAAAAAATATACTTTTACAAAAGTTTTCCAGCTATTATCGAAAAATCGGGATAGTTATCTTAAGAACTGCACAACGAAAAAAATGTCTCGTCAACAGATAGTGGTAAATAAGGGCTGCCTTTTGTGCAGAGAAATTGTGGAATCGGCGAATGGAACAAAGCAAACTTGTGCAACAACAATTTCGATGACGAAGTGATGTGCAATAATTGCAAAAAAATTGTTTTGCAATGGGCGTGGAAGCACATCTGCATCCCAAATTGTTAATCATTTGGTGAGGGCTAAACATAGGGAAGTCACCCTACATTCTGAAGGCCCACTTGCAGAAACAGTACTAAAATGTTACTCGTGTGGCGTATGTAATATATTTGTACTAGGATTCATTCCAGCACGGGCTGATTCTGTTGTAGTGTTGTTATGCCGGTAAGCTGAAAATGGAGTAAATATTAAAAACTGTATCTATTTAAACGAATAAATTAAAATTTTAGTCAACCATATGCAGCGCAAAACTCTTTGAAAAGATATGAATTAGGATCAAGAACAATGGAAACCACTTATAACTGATCGTTCGTTTTTGTCATGTTTGGTTAAGGTGCCTACCGAGCAAGAGCAGTTGCGTACACGACAAATATCAGCAGCACAAATAAACAAATTGGAGGAATTATGGAAGGAAAATATTGATGCAACATTTCGGGATTTAGAGAAGCCAGGTATAGATACTGAACCATCACAAGTGCTATTGCGTTATGAAGATGATTATCAATACGAGAAAATTTTGGTCCACTTGTGCGCCTAGAAACAGAATACGATAAAAATTTAAAAGAACCGCAAACACAGGAGAGTATAGAAATAAGATGGGACGTTGGCTTAAACAAAGAAACAATAGCATATTTACGCTTGCTAAAACTGATTCGGACATGAAAATAAGGTAACGTTTTACAAGACGGTGCACCACCTAATTTTGATCGAAATTTCTCAAAGGTGGTATCAAAATACGCGTGTAGACGTTTTAAGAATCCGAAAGCGCAAATCAAAAATTTTATTTCAGTCAAAAGTTATTTACAAAAAACCGTAAGACGATCTCGGGAGGGTCCGAAATATGTGGCCCGATCCACAATTTTTTTGCATAGAACACCTTTCTGTGTTGGCGGCCTTCGGCCGCGCTTACAAAAAATTACCCTGGGTGGATCCGACACCGGTTTGGGGATCAAAACTAAATGCGCGCAGAACACCTTTCTGCATTAGTGTGTGTGTGTACATCAAATGTGGCAAAAAACAACAACCACATGTAAATTTGAACCGATTTTTTGCTTATACCTTTTGACAGAAATAAAAATTAAATTTTCGCTTTCGGATTCTTAAAACGGAGGTCGAGACGCGTCTTTTGATATGACCTTTGCAAAATTTTGATTAAAATTAGGTGATGCACCGTCCTGTAAAACGTTACCGAAACTAATGCATGTGTTATTCATAAGTTAATACTTCCAGGCTGTAGCCGTTAATAGTTTTATAAAATTTGTGTTTTTAAATAAAATAATTATAGAAACTTATATCACTCGTCTTATTTTAAACAGATTAACTCAAACTTTAGGTTTTTTGGGAGAATGCAATTCAAGTTTTGTCATATTATATGGTTGAATTCCCCGGCTAATTTCTAGAGCACTGAAGTGGGTGGCTAATTTTCTGCTAAAGAATATTTTTATAATAGTTTGAAGAATTTGCTATATTTTTCCTCTGTATTTTTCATTAAAAATTTATTCACTTTACTATACAAATATTATGCAGCCAAATACAATTTTCAGAATAAATTCACACGGAGTATTTCTGAATACATCGGTGAAGTATAATATAGTAAATAAATCATGTTTTTATGGTGTTACATATACAGATTTATTTCGGGTTGATTCATTTTACATTTAAAAGTCAAAGCATTTTCAATTAGCAAAATTTATAAAACAAAGATGCATAGACATCTATTTCAGCTAGTTTCATCTCATTGAGTGTAATACGAGTCTGAACATATTGCCGTCAGCTAGTTAATAATATATATCATAACATCTCAGAAAATTAGAATTTCACATTACATCAGTTTACAATAAAAGGTACATATTTTTTTATTTTTATTCCATATCTCATTTAATCATATATTCTGTATACTACATTGAATTAATGTATAACATTCAATCTACTGCGGTAAACAAACTTAAACATTCATTTTTTATTCCAAGTATACAAATAATTGCAGATTAGCTTATTAAAGATAAATTAAAGCGATCGCCATAGCTGTAAAAATAGCCATATCTATATTCACTGATAGCTCAAAATCGCTGTATCGCCCATCATATCTTCAGTATAGAATCGCTTGTTAAAATAAAGCGATCGCGATCGCTATAGCTATAAAAAAATAGCCGCGATTCAAAAATAGCCATATCTATTTTCACTGATAGCTCAAAATCGCCATATCGTCCATCACTAATTACCACTCACGTTTTGTACCACGTCTCACATGGCTTATCAGGCAGAACCGGAGACAGACACATCTTCATGGCATATCCCATCAAACGTTGTGCTTGCTGATGATCAATTTTATAAATAAAAAAAAAAACAAAAAAATCGATTTGCCTTTAGGAACAGCTTACTTTCTGTAGGGCAAATAAAACTTGGTAACAATCTTCCTATTTTGCAAAAAACTCTACTGGGTTGGGTCGTTTCTGGACGCTATCCTACTAGCTCTAATACGCTCAAACCGAACTGCTTACTTGTTTGTGAGGACTCCATCGATTCAAATTTGGAAACACTATGGCAGACTGAAGAAGTTACAACAAATGTGGACGCTTGGACCCCTGAACAACGTAGTTGCGAAAAATTATATAACGACACACTTTCTCGAAACTCTTACGGTCGGGTGGTAATTAAAATTCCATTCAAGGACAATCATACCCCCTAGGTGAATCATACACAACAGCTTTACGAAGGTTTAACGCATTAGAACGTCGCTTACAACAATCGCCTGCTCCAAGATTACAATATGTCTCATTTATGGATGAGTATAAAGGCCTGTGTCACATGGTAACAGTGCCAAACCTGAAACTAAATCAACCTCATTATATCCCACATTACTGCGTTTTGAGGCCTAATAGCACAACTACTAAATTAAGAGTGGTTCTCGATGCATGTTGTCGAACTTCTTCTCAGAAATCGATAAATGATATTCACATGGTTGGACCTACTATCCAAAGCGAACTTGTCATTCTCTTACTTCGTTTTCTTTTACATCGCTTTGCGCTAACAGCTGACATAGTCAAAATGTACAGGCAGATACTAGTCAGTGATGACCATCGCAAATTTCAATATATCTTTTGGAGAAGTTCGCCAGATGATGATATTCAAACATTCAGCTTAATACGGTCACATACGGAATGGCATCTGCACCATTCGTCGTGTTACAAAAAGGACTATACTGTCCATTGCATCGCCGCTCTTCGACCCTCTTGGCCTTCTGGCACCAATTGTGGTCAAGGCTGAAATTCTTCTTCAAGTGGCCTTGTGAACCACATAAAGATATCGGTATGGGACTTGTAAATGCAGAAATCTGTATTTAAGGTAACTGTAACCAGTAACTACATCCTTGATACACTCGAGAGATACAGTTCCCATACTAAAGAAATTCGGATAGTTGAATGGATGTTTCGTTTTATCACAAAACTTAAGAAACCAGTTACAAATATTACTAGTGGACCACTTCCGAGGAACTAAACCGCGAATTGTTAAGCATTATATTGAATATTCAACAGCAACACTTCGCCGAAGATATTCGACACTTGCGGAACGAGGCAATGACAAATGGTATGCTAAGGAATTTAAACACGTTCTTGCAGACGACTCAAGGATTTGAACTCCTGAAAGTTGGCGGAAAACTTGACCTAGCGAACATCCCAGAATCCCAAAAACATCCGCTTTTGTTGCCGAGTAAATGTGAATTCATCACACGATACGTTCGATATTTTCACATCAAAAATTACCATTCAGGACCAAAAACGCTGGTAGACGTACTGTTCGGTCATGCATCCATTGCGTCCGATACTGGTCGAAACTACTTCAACATATCGCTTCCCAAGGCAGTCGGTTCTATGTACCGGAGCGACTCGGGATTTTTCCCGACCAAGGACTGTCATTTCAGTGTGACCCCATTTAATTTGTTTCGTCCCTCCCACAAATTGTCATCCTCCCAGCAGCTCCTTGCAGCAGGACTGCTACATATTCTCTTACTCCGGGAAGGTATCGAACCCAATCCGGGTCCGTCTCCTCACCCCTGAGAAATGGTTTTGCTGCATTTGCCAGAAAAGAATCTTTTTAGGACGGTCATACTCTGTTCAGTGTGTCTCGTGCAAGGGATGGTTGCATCGGACAGGTTGTTCTGGGCTTGATCCCAAAACCCGACGTCCACGTAACTTTTATAAATCTTTTGTGGCTCCTTGCTGCTCACGCCCAAGGGCGTCCCGTAGTCTACGCCTAAGCGTATCCCTACTACCTTCCAGCAGCTTCGCTGCTCAGCAAGCCACAACAAGTACCCGCTGCTGCTCGCGCCCCACTGCGCCAACAACTCAAACAGCTGATACCACTCATAACTACTACCATCGTAGTAGAGCTGGTAGCAATGCTGAGCATCAGCCCCTGCCCCCGTCTTCTTCTCCTCCCCTCTTTTCTGGCAGCAATCGTGCAGGTCAGGGAAACAGACTCTTAGTCCCTGCCTCCGTTTGCACCGTCTGCCAGCACAGAATATATAGGTTTGCGACATCCGCTCAATGCAGCTCCTGCCTTAGGTGGTGCCACTTTCCTAGATGTTCTGGTCTCCGCGACGGCAACCCCTCGACGGGTTTCATCGCGCCATGTTGCCAGGTCGCAAACCCAAATCATCCGGGTACCCCAATGCTTGCCCAAGGGCGCCCAGTCCCAAGGCCACAACAGCAATTGCGTCCTGGCCTTCCACAACCTAGGCGTAGTCACCCCTCACTTACCCCTAGAGTGGTGGCGTCACCCCTCATGCACTTCAGAATTCTGCAGTTCAACTGTAATGGACTAACTGGGAAGATTACGGAGATAGTCGATTTCATGAAGCGGCACAACATCCGCATTGCTGCGATTCAAGAGACTAAACTCACAGCAAGATCTGCATTGCAGACCTGCTCTGGTTATAATGTCCACAGGAAAGACCGCGAGAGCGGAAATGGAGGCGGCCTCGCGTTTATTATACACCACTCTGTGCAATATCATATATTTGATCCTGGCATCGACCGCAGTGACAATGTCTTAGAACGTCAAGGCCTATCTGTCCGGTCAGGCGATGCAAATCTAGAAATCATCAACATCTACATCCCTCCTGTCACCTGTTGCCCCAGTGGATACCGCCCTAATATCGAGGCCTTACTCACTGGCAACAATCGCATTATCTTAGGCGATTTCAATGCCCATCACGACCTATGGCATTCAAACTTGCGGGCGGACAGTAGGGGTGAGATGTTGGCGGATCAAATAGACGAAACGACGTTCTGCACAATTAACGGAGACGCCCCCACACGTATGGTAGGAAGCTGTCATAGCTCGCCAGATATCTCAATCGTGAGCGCAGAACTCGTAAACTGCGTCAACTGGCAGCCGATGGTAACATTGGCATCCGACCACCTGCCCATACTTATTTCGTTCGAGCGTACCGCCGACTTCATCGTCACCGAAAAACGAACTTTCATAAACTTCAAAAAAGGAAAGTGGGAAGAATATAAATCTGCATCAGACAGCAGCTTTGCTGCCCTCCCTATCCCGACTGATGCCCGCCAAGGGGAGCGTGCCTTCCGTAAGGTCATTGAATCCGCCTCGGCACATTTCATTCCCGCCGGGAGAATTCCCGAAATCCGGCCCCACTTCCCGGCGGAGGCCGCGAGCTTAGCGAGGGAACGCGACCTTATAAGACAGCTTGATCCAGGCGACCCCCAAATAAGGGATATAAACCAACGCATCAGATTGCTTGTGGACGAACACAAGCGGACGAAATGGGAAGAGCACCTAAGAGGTTGTAACCTCTCTACCGGTGTAGGTAAACTTTGGTCCACCGTAAAGTCCCTATCGAATCCGACTAAGCACAAAGACAAAGTTTCCATCGCCTTTGGCGATAAGGTGCTGTCGGGTGCGAAAAAATGCGCGAGCGCTTTCTGCCGACAATATATAATGCATCCTACGGTCGACAAAGATAGACGGAGAGCCAATAGACGTGCACATAAACACAAACTCAGCGCGTCACCAATTACCATCACCGCTAGAGAGGTTGAGGACGCCATTGGTCGCGCCAAACCATCCAAAGCAGTGGGCCCAGACGGCATAGCCATGTCGATGCTTAAAAACCTAGGGAAAGAGGGTTTCAAATATTTAGCGCATGTCTTCAACCTGTCTCTTTCCACCTTTGTCATACCCGAGAAATGGAAAATGGCCAAGGTGGTCCCGCTACTAAAGCCTGGGAAACCAGCTAACGTAGGTGAGTCATATCGTCCGATATCTCTCCTATCGCCAGTGGCAAAGACGCTTGAAGCCATTTTGCTCCCTCATTTCCAAGCACATTTGCAGCTAGCCCCTCATCAGCATGGCTTCAGAAAACTCCATAGCACTACCTCCGCGCTAAATGTCATTAGCACCCAAATAAATTGCGGTTTGAATCAATATCCCCACCATAGAACAGTACTCGTAGCGTTAGACCTATCAAAAGCTTTTGATACGGTCAACCATGGCTCGTTACTGGAAGACCTGGAAGGGTCTACCCTTCCCCCATGTCTTAAAAGGTGGACCGCAAATTATCTGGGTGGTCGGCAGGCATCGGTGTAATTCAGAAACGAAACATCAAAACAAAGGAGAATTAAACAAGGGGTGCCACAGGGTGGTGTCCTATCCCCGCTTTTGTTTAATTTCTACATATCTAAGCTACCTTCACCACCGGAAGGAGTCACAATCGTTTCCTACGCCGATGACTGCACAATAATGGCCACAGGCCCAGGCCCAAAGATCGATGAGCTATGCAATAAAATAAACGGCTATCTCCCTGATCTCTCCAGTTTTTTCGCCTCGCGAAACCTGTCATTGTCACCGACTAAATCTTCCGCGACCTTATTTGCAACATGGACGCCCCAAATGTCGACCATATTGAACATCCACGTCTATGGCACTACGCTACCGACTGTCCTACACCCCAAAATCTTGGGTGTGACGTTTGATCAGGATCTACATTTTGGTGCGCACGCAACCGCAATTGTTCCAAGAATTCAGAGCCGTAATAAAATCCTCAAATCCCTTGCTGGCAGTACCTGGGGAAAAGATAAAGAAACGCTCTTGACCACATACAAAGCAATTAGCCAGCCGATTACGTGCTACGCGTCACCCATATGGTCGCCAAGCCTAAAAACCACCCACTGGAAGAAACTACAGGCCTGCCAAAATACTGCTCTCAGAATCGCCACGGGCTGTCTTCTTATGTCCCCAGAACACCATCTGCATAATGAGGCGAGAATACTCCCCATCAGGGAGAGAAATGAGATGCTGACCAAACAGTTTCTGTTGAATACCCAGAAACCTGGGCATCCCAACAGACATCTGATTGACGAACCAGCACCGCCTAGGGGCCTAAGGAGTCATCTCCGTAAGCATTTTGAGGAAATACGGCACCTGAGAACCCAGCCGTATGAAGCGGAAAAACACAAGCAGGTCCTTGGTGAACTCCATAGACAGGCGTCGGACCTTTATGTCGGGAATTGCCCGGTGAATCCAGTACTTGAAGAAAAATATCCAGAACTCGCAGAAGAGGAACGCATACTCCCCAGGGAAACGCGTGTCACTCTTGCTCAACTTCGTTCTGGATACTGTAACAGGTTAAACTCTTACCTATCCAGAATCAACCCCGACATACAAAATGTATGCCCTGCTTGCAATGTGTCCCCACATGACACCAACCATCTCTTTAATTGTAATGTGGAACCAACGCCTCTAACACCCCTTTCCTTATGGTCCACCCCTGTTGAAATGGCAAGTTTCCTTGGACTCCCGTTAGAGGATATTGATGACAATTTGTGATCGGTCGCGGCTATTAGGTGGGGCGAGCATTGCTACAACAACAACAACAACAACAACTTCAACATATGATGGGCAATCTTCCCGTTGAACGAATGACACCATCACGTCAATTTTCTCGTTGCGGCGTGGATTTTTGTGGACCTATCAACGTTTACCTTCGAATTAGAGGCAAGTTACCCTATAAAACCTGCAAAGCTATCTTCGTTTGCTTCGCAACAAAGGCGATGCACATCGAGGTCATTCCAGACTTGTCTACGGCTGCATTCCTGGCATTACTTAAACGGATGATTGGAAGAAGAGGCCTTCCGTCAGATATATTTTACGACAATGCGACCAATTTCGGTGGTGCTTTCAGCAAACTAGCTGAATTAAAACACAGAACAGAACACCAAAGGGAATTATTCGTCGCCCAATCCACAATCTTGTTTGATTTGAAAGTTCTTTCAACGGGACCGGGATGTTGGGTCACCTAACGGCACATCCTGCATGTTGCCGTAGGTCAGGAACACTTGCAAATGCATTTACTTTAAATTCAATAATTACCTTACCATTTAATAATGTACATAACTGTCGCATTGACATTTCAATATCAGAGTCTGAACATATAATACAAACAGACATGTACGTACCCACATAATTAATATACACAAACGCATGTATACCTACATATGTATGTAGCTTCGCTGAAACATTGGCGACAGATTTTGTCACTTTGCCATTTCCATCCTTCGCTTGTACATCGATATGTCTACAGTGAACCACCAAGAGGCATTGTTTAAATTCGTGATTTTTATTTTAATTTAGAGCACAGCTCAGTCCCTGTCCATCCTTCCTTCCAGTTCCATCCTTCGCTCGTACATCGCTATGAATATACATTCGTTCAAACATTGCTGATATTCCTACATATGTAACTAGAACTAAACTACATTTGTTTATATATTGAATAAACTTGTCTACAGTGAACCACCAAGAGGCATTGTTTAATTTCGTGATTTTTATTTTAATTTAGAGCACAGCTCAGTCCCTGTTTTTGTATTTATTCCGCGGTAAGAAAAAAGCTTCTTCACCCTACATATTGCATGATAAAATTGTTTGTTGACGCGACTTTACTGGCGATCAGTGACAGAAACCTTCATAATGATATGGCAAAGATATAGGAAGATTTTGATAACTTTTACAAATGGCTGTGCATAAACAAATTTAAATTTAATGTTCAAAGGCAAAATTCATAGTCCTATCCAGGGCCCTTAGTAACAATCTAATTAAATGCAATTTAAAATTCAAAACTCAGAGAAATCATATTAACATTTATCTACCTCACCTTTTGAAACGCTCATAACTTTAATCCCGTTTTAACATTGTGGCATTCGGTATCGATAGTATTCTATCTAGAATACTACGATGCAAGGATATATTGTAGTATTCTTGCATAGTAAATTCCCCATTTTTAAATTCATCTTCTTTCTTTTTAACAATTTAAAGGGGTCTTTATCGCGAGTGTCAGAAAGGATATTGATAACGATCAAATGGATGTGGCTGTCAGAAAAATGTTGTATGACCTGCTTAAGTACGTATTGCCTGCGTTTTGCATATACCGGTACACTTTATATTTTCTTTGTTTACAGCCTTCTCCTCCAAGGAAATAATTTTTGTGTTTCCATCGATGAAGGTAATACACCAATATTATTTCTGGCGTACTCAACAGTTAGCAAAAGGGCTGTATGCAAAGCTTACATACATAACACCTCGTAAGTATTTTTTAACTTAGTATGAAAATGATATTAACTAGGTTATTTGGTTTTTCGACTTTATCTTATGTTAAGGCCCGAACACATAAGAATAACCTATTTTACGATATCCATACAAACACATGCAGTCAACTGCAGCATCGTGCGCTGACAGATGAGTTGATTGAATGTGTTTATATGGAGATCGTCAAATAGGTTATTCTTGTGTGTTAGGACCTTAAGTTATATGGGAGTTTACTATCAAACCATATATATCGCCGCCCCAACATGGTTTTATACCAGGTGGATATACAGTTGCTGATCTATCCGTTACCAATTACTGCATCTCAGCCTTTGCAGATCGCTTGCAAGTCGATTCTATCTATGCGGATCTATCTAAAGTATTTGATAGAGTATCTCACACCTTATTAATTCAAAAACTGCAGTTATTTGCGTTTCACTCATCATTTTTAGCCTGCGTTAAAACATATCTAACACACATATTTAACTTTGTTGTTGTTGCTGACATAAAATCATTTCCATATAGAGCAACCTCCTGGGTTCCTCAAAGTCCTATATTTTTTGTAATTTTCATCAACGATTGTTCAAAGTGCAAAGTGAACATCTACATTATGCCAATGCCTTAAAGTTATTCAAAAAGATAAAAACCCTCTGATTTTGAAACATTGCAGAATGAGGTAAACAAATTGAAGAGTGGTGTATTCGTAATAAATTACCCATTATTATTAATAAATGGTGCTCGGTTACTTACTGGTCACCACCTCAGTCTTCTTATTCTATTTCTGATACTTTCCTTAAATGCAGTAATAAAACCAAAGACCTTGGTGTTGTATTTGACTAAAAGTTACCACTTAATGAACATTTTAATTATGTCATACCTAAGGCGGGTTTATTCGTCGCAATAGCTCTGAATTTAAGGATCCATATACGAAAGAAAATACTCTATAACACATTTGTAAGATCTAAACTGCAATATGCTTCTATAATCTTGAATCCGTTTTACGAAGAACATACTACTAGAAATGAACGGGTTCAAAAAAAGTTTTTGAAATTCGCCTGATCCGGTATTAGGTTCGATTTAATGATCTTATGTTTCTCGGTGGCGTAGACTACGGGACGCCCTTGGGCGTGAACAGTAAGAAGCCACAAAAGATTTATAAAAGTTACGAGGACGTCAGATTTTAAGATCTAGCCTAGAACAACCTGTGCGATGCAACCATCCCTTGCACGTGACACACTGACAAGAGTATGACCGTCCTAAAAAGATTATTTTCCGGCAAACGCAGAAAAACCATAACTCAGGACCGAGGTCAGGATAAGGACCCGGATTGGGTTCGACACCTTCCCTCAGCAGGAGAGTATGGCGGAGTCCTGCTGCAAGGAGCTGCTGGGAGGATGACAATTTTTGGGAGGGACGCAGCCCTTGGTCGGGAAAAATCCCGAGTCGTTCCGGTGCATAGTACCGGCTGCGTTGGGAAATATGTATTTTATATTTAAAATTAATGATATCTATTAAAAGATATCCCAATATTTTTAGAATTCTGTGTTGTAAAAACATATCAATTATTGTATTAATTTGTTGTCTTCAAAACCAAGTTTGTTATTTTTGTAAAATTTATATTTTACAAGTTCTTTTATATTAAATTATTATACATAGAAAACAAGTAAATTAGAAAAAAAAACAAAGTTCATTGACCGTATAGCCAACTATTTCAAAACCCATAACCCATCAAGTCATCAATGCACTTTGCAAGCTTCTATTTATAACTCAGTTTCTACTGTTTGTTTTTTTTATTCCTTAATGCCGTGAATTGAGTGCGCCAATCAGGTGCTTTTATCTCATTAGACGACGATTTTTGTTGCAGCACATACAGTTTTTCTTTAAGCTCTTGCTTTTTGTTAGAATTCCAGGCTGCTCTTTCCGTAGACTGAAAGTATTTAATGTTATGTTTGGTATTATTGGTCTGCAAAAAATTCATTATTATATAAATTTCTTGATTTCAAGACCAAGTAGTTATTTTTGTAAAATTTATATTTTAAAAGTTATTTTATATTAAATTATTATACTTTGAAAACGAGTATATTAGAAAAAAAAACAAAGTTCATAGACCGTATTGCCGACTACTTTCAGCGATCCACACATTGAAGGCTTGACGTTTACCGGTGGTAAAGAATAAAAACAACAAACAGTAGAAAACGATATGTAGCAGAAATGATATGTAGCAGCATGCACACACACAGCCACGCTCACCTGATCAAAATGCTTGTTCTTGTTCGTATTTTGTTGATGATATTTTTCACTGTTGTCCAAAAAAAGTGTATAAAATGTATATACAAATTTTATTGTAAAATTACAAAGAAATACCCTTATTTAATTTCAAATGTGCACGTAATTACATCTCTCTTTAAAATCCATATGTTTAGGAAAATTTTAGTTATTAAATTGTGATACTTTATTACCGGGGACGATTGCTAAAACACGACCAAAACCGTCGGGGAAAGCATTAATAGACGCGTTTTGGCCACGGTTTCAATAATCCCAACACGCCTTCGCCTTTGGATTATTGATACCAGGACAAAACGCAGCTTTTCATACCAGTGTCCACATTTTTGGAAATATTTTGGCATCCGATCAGGGTTTTAAACTGTTTTTCGCGGAGAGCTGTTGAACGGGTTGAACAATTTACACCTCGTGTTTTTATTTTTAATGTTGGAATAAGTACGCTTTTTCAGATACCATATTCGAAGACTTTTGTATAATTTTCTGTAGGACCCATATGCATAGGAGCACTTTACATTTTCGTACTGAATTCGTTCAAAAAAAGTTACCATCACAGGAACCCATATCTTATATTCCGCAGTGTGTTAGAAAGAGAAAGGAATTGTTTCCTTCTCATACATATCCTATACTCTAAAACTTTTGTATGAAATTAAGATTAAAATGAACACTTTATGTGTAAATGCCCGGCTCTAGCTAGAGCCCAGATAAGGTTCTTTGTAACCCGGTTTCTATAAGACCTCAGAGGGTTATCTGTGATAGCAATCCCGAATATTCTTAATTTTATCAATAACTCTGGCTGGTTGTAATACATTGACCGTAAAATTCCGTAGGTTTTTTGACGAGTTACATGGCATCAAAACTGCTTTAAATAGCTGCTTGGGCGACCAGGGTCGCAGCCATTTCACCTACCTAAGATTAAAATGGGGGTAAATTCCTGTTGAAATAATTTTTTGGTTTAAAAATGCCCATTTTTTGTACGTATTCATGTTGAAAACAAAAAAAATTGATGATATTACTATAAAAAAACGTGTAATATTTTGATTTACACCCGAAAAGTACGTCGTTTTACGCAAGGAGTGTGCAAAAGTATACAAGCTTTGTAATTTCACACAACAATGTGTCAATTTCGGTCACTTATTACCGTATTTTGCTTCAGGTAACTGTAAATTTTCATTTTCTTTGAAATCGTCGCATTTGTACCCTCGTGGTGGAAAAAAAGTGAATATGCTTTAAAATATAATTATAAATAGGCGAATAAGCTATAAAATATATATAAAAATAAATAAGTGAATAAGCTTTACAAATATGTTGAATATGTTTGTGTGTAAAGTGTGTGCAAAGCAGTTCTGCAAATTAAGGGGTTATAATTTGCATTTATATGCGCATAGGGAACTGAGTTCCAATTTGTTTGAATTATTGTTTCCAAAGTGCGATAAAAAGTTTTCAAGCAACGGTATCTATGTCCATTTTTCAAGAACTCATTCTGCTAAAGACGCCGTGGTTGAAGGTGTCACCACTGTGTACTAGATGTTTACGCCGATAACCATCGGCGGCGGCGGCGTGGGCGGCGGGCCGGCGCATGCCGGTGTTCTTACTTTAGAAGGCTTGATTTTTCTATTTAGCAACACTAAGGGATACTATCATCTCTAAGCCAATACTAAGCAGTGACTTGTATGCACATCAACAAATGAATCATTATGTCTATACATATGTCCATACAAGCAGCGGAGAGCAACGCACAAACTCATGCATGTATCTGAGATACTCCCAAAAGTAGGCAATCATCTGTGGAAGTATCACTCACATATACACGCGCAAGGGCTATGCGAGAAGCTATAAAATCGTGCATCTGTAGTTATAGCTGAGAAATTTATAGCTGGTAAACGAGAAGTAAATTCTAGATATAGAAACGCCTAGAAGTATGCGAACGAGAAATCACAGAGTATAAAAGGAGGTAAAGCTAAGAATCAGTAATCAGTTTGATTTAAGCGCGCTATCTGTTGAGAAGTAGAAGTGTTATTGTGAAGTGCTGAAATAAAGGCCATTTTGCATTATTGAATATTGGAGTTATTTATTCAACCGTTTAGTGATTCGAACGTTTGTAAAAGGTTGCAAATAAGAGGAATTGCACTAAATTTGTTGCAATTGGTGTCAGAAGAGGAATTGTATTTATATTGAACACATCGAGGACATGGCAAAGTGGAGTGAATTGAAGATCCAGCAACCGAAGAAGGAGTTGGAGAGCCGTGGATTGAATGCAACCGGCAATAAACTCGAACTTCAGGCACGACTACGAGAGGCTATGGAATTGGAAGGAATTAATGTGGACGAGTATGTCTTTTACCCTGATGTGGAAGAATCAACAACAAAAATTGATATTGGCTGCAATATCTGCAGAAACATCGACAGTAACATCAGGGTCATCTCAACTGGAAGAACAGAAGACATATATGGCCTCATCTCAACTGGAAGAACGGAAGACATATATGGCATCTCAACTAGAATCTCAGGAGAGCCGTATAACCGCTTCCCAAGACCGTCGGTTCTATGTACCGGAGCGACTCGGGATTTTTCCCGACCAAGGACTGCCATTTCAGTGTAACCCCATTTAATTTGTTGCGTCCCTCCCACAAATTGTCATCCTCCCAGCAGCTCCTTGCAGCGGGAGTGCTCCATGTTCTCTTGCTCCGGGAAGGCATCGAACCCAATCCGGGTCCGTCTCCTGACCCCGGTCCTGAGAAATGGTTTTGCCGGAAAAGAATTTTTTACGACGGGCATACTGTTGTTACTGTGTCTCGTGTAAGGGATGGTTGCATCGGACAGGTTGTTCTGGGCTAGATCCTAAAACCAGACGTCCACGTAACTTCTATAAATCTTTTGTGGCTCCTTGCTGTTCACGCCCTAGGACGTCCCGTAGTCTTCGCCTTAGCGCACCCGCTACCTTCCAGCAGCCCGCTGCTCAGCAAGCCACAACAAGGACCCGCTGATGCTCGCGCCCCACGGCGCCACCAACTCACACGGCTACTCCCACTCATACCTACAATCTCCGAAGTAGAGCCGGATCAATGCCGCGCATCAGCCCCCACCCGTGTCTGCAGTTAAACTGTAATGGATTAAGTGGGAAGATAACGGAGATAGTCGATTTCGTGAATCGGCATAACATCCGCATTGCTGCGATTCAAGAGATTAAACACAGCAAGATCTCCACAGAAAAGACCGTGAGAGCGGAAATGGAGGCGGCCTCGCGTTTATCATACACCACTCTGTGCAATATCATATATTTGATCTCGACAACGACCGCAGGGACAGTGTCATAGAACATCAAGGCCTATCTGTCCGGTCAGGCGATGCAAACCTAGAAATTATCAACATCTACATCCCTCCTGCCACCTGTTGCCCCAGTGTATACCCCCCTAATATCAGCGCCTTACTCACTGACAACAATCGCATTATCTTAGGCGATTTCAATGCCCATCACGATCTATGGCATTCAAACTTTCGGGCGGACAGTAGTGGTGATATGTTGGCGGATCAAATAGAAGAAACGACGTTCTGCACAATAAACGGAGACGCCCCCACACGTATGGTAGGAAGCTGTCGCAGTTCGCCGGATATTTCAATCGTGAGGCGCAGAACTCGTGAACTGCGTCAACTGGCAGGAGGAGCATCTAAGTCGTTGTAACCTCTGCCGGTGTGGGTAAGCTTTGGTCCACCGTAAAGTCTCTATCGAATCTGTCTAGGCACAATGACAAAGATTCCATCGCCTTTGGTGATAAAGTGCTTTCGGATGCGAAAAAATGCGCGAGCGCTTTCTGCCGACAATATATAATGCATCATACGGTCGACAAAGATAGACGGAGGGCCAACAGACATGCACATAAAAATATATTCAGCGCGTCACCAATTATCATCACCGCCAAAGAGGTTGAGGATGCCATCGATCATGCTAAACCATCCACTTTTGTTTAACTTCTACATATCAAAGCTACCTTCGCCACTAGGAGGAGTTACTATCGTTTCCTACGCCGATGACTGCACAATAATGGCCACAGGCCCAGGCCCACAGATCGATGAGCTTTGCAACAGAATAAACGGCTACCTCCTTGATCTCTCCAGTTTTTTCATGAAACCTGGCGTTATCACCGACTAAATCCTCCGCGACCTTATTTACAACATGGACGTCCCAAATGTCGACCATTTTGAACATCCACGTCGATGGCACTAGGCTACCGACTGTCCTATACCCCAAAATCTTGGGTGCGCCGTTTGATCAGGATCTACATTTTGGTGAGCACGCAGCCGCAATTGTACCTAAAATCCAGAGCCGTAATAAAATCCTCAAATCCCTTGCTGGCAGTACTTGGGAAAAAGACAAAGAAAGGCTCATTACCACATACAAAGCAATTGACCAGCCGATTGCATGCTACGCGTCCCCGATATGGTCGCCAAGCGTAAAAATTACCCACTGGAAGAAGCTACAGGCCTGCCAAAATACTGCTCTCAGAACCGCCACGGGCTGTCTTCTTATGTCCCCAGAACACAATCTACATAATGAGGCGAGAATACTCCCCATCAGGGAGAGAAATGAGATGCTAACCAAACAGTTCCTGTTGAATACCCAGAAACCTGGGCACCCCTACAGACATCTGATTAATGAGCCAACTCCGCCTAGAGACTTAAGGAGTCATCTCCGTAAGCATTTTGAGGACTTGCGGAAGAGGAACGCATACTCCCCGAACGCGAGTCACTCTGGCTCAACTTCGTTCTGGATACTGTAACAGGTTAAACTCCTACCTATCCAGAATCAACCCCGACATACAAAAAGGATGCCCCGCTTGCAATGTGTCCCCACATGACACCAACCATCTCTTTAATTGTAATGTGGAACCAACGCCTCTAACACCCCCTTCATTATGGTCCACCCATGTTGAAACAGCAAGTTTCCTTGGACTTCCGTTAGAGGATATTGATGACAATTTGTGATCGGTCGCAACTATTAGGTGGTGCGAAGCACAGCTACAACAACAACAACAACAACAGAACCGTATAACATCCAAGATGGAAGCACAGGAGGTACGCATTTCAGAAATGGCGTCGCAAGTGTCATCTCAACTGGAAGAACAAAAGGCAAATATAACGTCACAATGGGAAGAACAGAAGATATATTTGGCATCTCAACTGGAAGCGCAAGAGATACGTATATCCCAAATGTCGGCACGAATTTCAGCGCAGATATCATCTCAGATCTCTACACAACTTGAAGAGCAGGAAGTCCGTATATCATCAAAGCTGGAAGCACAGGATACAAAAATCGCTCAATTTCAGGCAGAAGTCGAGGATTTAAAAGGTCGTATGGAGCAGTTGCAACTAAATCGCCCAGCAGTTTCTGCGAGTAACCCAAAGGTAAAAACACCATCCTTTGACGGTTCTGTTCCTTTCCAAGTCTTTAAGCTACAGTTTGAGAAGACCGAAACAGTGAACAACTGGAATGCTGAAGATAAAGTTGCTCCATTATTCGTAGCTTTAAAAGGACCAGCTGCGGAAATCTTACAGCCCATCCCATAGTACGAGCGGAACAACTACGAAACATTGATGAGCGCTCTAGGGAGGCGATACGGAAGCGAACACAGGAAGCAGATATACCAGATAGATGTGCAAAACCGCGACCAAAAAGCTAATGAGACTTTCCAGGAGTTTACGTCAGATGTCGAAGGGCTTGCACATTTGGCGAATGCCGACGCACCCGTGGAATACACCGAAAGCATAAAAACTCAGAGCTTGATAAATGGCATACGGGACGTCGAAACGAAGCGAGCCACATGCGCAAACCCAAAGCCTACAATTGCAGAAACGGTATCACATGCATTGACTCAGGAAACTGCCTCACTGTTGAGTAAACCAACATACAAAGCTCATCGTGTGGAAGTGGAAAGACCAGATTGGGTAGACACAATTTTCGAAGCACTGCAGGGATCACAACAGAAAAATGCCGGAGTTATGAAATGTTTCAGGTGCGGCAACCCAGGTCACATTGCACGACATTGCAGCACCGGTCCCAATAGTTCCAACAATGTGGGTGGCCGTAAACGCAGAACTGAAGGAGATGAGCAAATCTCCAAGTCTATTCAATCGTTAAACTAAAGCGAGTCAGCCGCAAGGGGCGACAGCTGGCTCCCTCAATTGAATGCCCCATAATTTCTATCTCGCAAATTGGAAGAAGGTCAAACAATCTTACTGTTGGAGGACACGTGGATGGAAAGGAACCTTTAATGACTGTAGATACGGGTGCATCTCATTCCAACATTCGATCAGATTTAGTCAACATGAAGATAAGGCCATTGCTTGGAGCAAGATTACGTACAGCCACGGGAGAGGACACCCAGGTAATTGAAGAAGTAGCATGTGAAGTAGCAATTGGGAACGTCATGGTACTACACAATTTTATAGTGGCAGAGATTGTTGATTAAACCATAATTGGAGTGGACTTCTTAATCGACCAAGGCATCAAGATCGACATGCAAAGCAAGACGATGCGATATAACAACATGGATGTGCCACTTAATTTCGTCTACGAGAAAGGCTACAGCAGTAAACGAGTTCTGGTGGAAGAAAGTCAGCAAATAGCAGCAAAATCAGAAGCAGTCATCTGGGCAAAGGTTGATGGAGATTGTGGGACAAACAAATTGTGGGTTGTCGAAGCAGGAAACAAATCAACACCGAATGTACTTGTAGGAAAAACCCTGGCTATGACAAAACAAGATGGACGTATTCCGGTAAGAGTACTCAATGAGTTCAAGTCACCAATCAAACTGACCGAAGGAGCCAATTTGGGAAGATGCCAAGAGGCTGAAGTAGTTATTAACTGTGAACAGCTCCAGGAACACGTTTCATCTAGTAATACTGATCTTTCAAATGACATGACGGCATGGACGGAGGGGCTAGAGGAAGCCTATCAGAGTAAGGCAAAACAACTGCTCCTAAAGTACGCGAACATATTTGACCAGGATGGTTCCAAACTAAGCCGCACCAACGTTGTGAAACATCAAATTGACACTGGAGATGCGAGGCCCATACGTCAAGCTCACAACTGGTTGATGGACTGGAGACGGTAGTTGCATATTAAAGCCGTTCAATTGGAAAACCAGAGAGGAACTACTGCGTTACACGGAGAGAGCTGTTGGCATTGGTAGAGTGCATTAAACATTTTCACAAATACCACTACGGCCAGCGATTCCTCGTCAGGACAGATCACGCAGCGTTGAAAGGGCTTCTGCAGTTCCGTAATCCGGAAGGACAATTGGCACGGTTCATCGAGCGACTATAAAGCTATGACTTTTCCATTAAGCATCGAAAAGGTAGTAACCATGGAAATACTGATGCAATGTCACGAAGACCATGTAGTTTGGAATGCAAGCACTGTTCAAAGGCCGAGGCTAAAGACGACATTATAGATGTCCGGCTAATGACTATAACATGTACGGATGAATTGGACAAGGAACAACTAAGGAAGTGTCAGCTAGAAGATACTGATCTGTCACATGTTATGCAAGGGCTCGAACTAAACGAAAGACCAAATAAAGAGGACCTGTCAGCAGAGAGTCTCATTGCGAAATCATATTGGGCACAGTGGAACAGTTTAGAATTGATATCCGATTGCTTGCATCGAATATGGGAGAGTGAGGATGGTCAATGCAAGAAGAAACTTATAGTTGTTCCCAGAAAGAGGATTCCTGACGTGCTCAGTGAGCTGCATAATGGTCCAAGATGAGGAATCACGAAGACGCTCGAGAAGATTAAACAGAGATTCTATTGGGTTGGTTGCCGTCAGTCGGTCACTGAGTGGATTGCGAACTGCGAGGTTTGCAGCAGACCGAAAGGGCCCAAAACTCGAAGTGATGGCCAGATGAAGCAATATAACTCAGGTGCGCCATTTGAAAGGATCGCTATGGATGTCGCAGGTCCATTTCCTACTAGCAACTGCGGAAACAAATATGTACTGGTGGCTTTGGATTATTTCAGCAAATGGCCAGATGTATATCCAATCCCAAATCAAGAAGCGGAAACATTAGCAGAAGTGTTTATAAACAATTGGGTTGCAAGGTATGGTGTACCAATAGAGTTACATTCTGACCAAGGCAGGAACTTCGAATCAGCTGTGTTCCAGGAAATGTGTAAATTATTGGGCATTCGAAAAACACGGACAACTACATTTGTTCTTATTAATGCTTTGAAAAATGAAAAGTGAGCATATAAATTTATTATATAACTTTTCTTTTAGTGTTTTGTTTTAATAACTTGGTGAATTGGGTGATGCAAAGTCCGTGTTAAGTTGACATCGAAAACGCCTGCTTTTTAAATAACTTTTGAACAGTTAAAAAGATTTAAATTTCGCAATTAGTTTCTTATAACTGGCAGTGATGCGCATCCGTTGATACCACTTTCGACCATATCCGACCAATTTTCGACATGAAAAATAAATTGCCTAAACAGTGTTAAACGAGTAGAAATATAGTACGCGCCGCCGCCGCCGCGCCTATATTTTTGACATTCTACGGCGGCGTGCGAAAAACGACCAAAATGGTCGGCGGCCTATATCTCTACTGTGTACCACAAACTCAATTATTCGATGGCTTCCTGGTGTTTCAAATGGCGCTCTTAGGGTGTAAATATAAGCAACTGGTGCCTACAATTTTAGGCATATAATGTCTAAAGTATTACACATTTTTTGCGTAAAATTCAACTAGAGATTTATAAAAATAAAGATGTGTAATATTACACATTTATAGTGGTTAAAGTGTTTCCTACCATTTTGGTAGTAAATTTACGATTTTCGCTTTACGACCCGATTCTGAGCGTTACCGGTCAAATAGTACACAGAACATTATGTAACAGAATATCTTTACCAGTTCTTTTATCCACTTTGGTCCAAAAATGGTCCCTTCCAAACCCATTTGGTCCGCTGGTCCCTTTTCTTCAATTTTGATCCTTTTTAGGCAGTAGCCACGATTGGTACATTTCTTTCTTTTTCACTAAGGTAATAATTCACAATATTGCCCAAAAGTTCGCCACACTTTCGTTAGCCCCCATATAATTTTGAATTTATTTCAATGGAACTCTCACCATAAAAAATTGCTCAGTCAATAAAATATACCAGAACAATAACTTTTCACCTAGGATATAATTTATGCCAGTCATTACAAAGAAAAGTGTTGTCAAACATATTGTCGTTAATTGTTGATGAAATAACCGACTAATAAAAAAAAACTCTTGTTTTATAATAATATTAATAACGGCTAGATATTTCGATCGGTTATACAACACTATGTAAAATATATGAAAATAAAAATCGCTTCTCGCCTAGCACAGCTTATAACGAGCACTCTGTCGTGAGCATAACACTTTCAAAACTTATACAAAGAAATTCTATGCATTACTTCTCGTTTGGCACATTGATATTTAAATTTTTCTCACCCAGCTCAATGAGTTCAAGGAATTCCAGGACTATTGTGGTGTTAAGCCACGCAAGGTAATTGAAAACTAAGTATCTTGGCACAAGAAATATTTTAACTCGAAGACAGAAGGAAGCAAATGCAAAAGACATTTGATTTCGAAAGAAATGTTTTGTACAAAATTATTCCCGTAGGTGCTAGCAGAACCCCTGAGGCCTGGGATCAAAACTCACACTTACTGAATCTAGGCTCTGATATGAAGCTTAAACGTGAATGGAAAAAGTAAGCATCTATAAAAATAGCACTAACAAAATTGCCTAGTTTCACTTATGATTTACTGAGTTTTCCACATTCATAGTTCGGCAACACCAGAACGCAAATTTTGAACCGTTTCTTACTAAAACCTAACTGCACTATACATTTTATTTCTTTGGAATCAACAACATAATGCTAGAACCAAGAGCTTTGTGGCCAAAACTTGGTTCACAACGTTTGGTTGGTGAAAGACATAGACTTATCCTATGTCAAAATATAGTACCATTTTTGGTTGCATGCATATATATTTGTTTGTTCAGCTTGAATTAAAGGAAAGTCTTCACTATGTTTAGTAAAATTTTATATGGAAACATTCTAAAATTTTGTATTTTATACTAATAAAATAAAACAAAAATTTGGTCCTTTTTTTCGATGAATGTTGGTCCCACATGAAAACATGGCGTCGAAAATGTCTCACTTGTAGATACGAGGTTAACGAATAAACGCGACGATGTGTTTCTACATAGGTATATTGTAATTTATTCTGTGAAAGTACATAATGTAAACAAATATGTATAGCAAGAGGCAACAATTTTTTACTATTATCTTTACTTATTTGCGCTTACAATTCTTTATTTTTCAGTTTTGCCTTTTTCTAAACAACAGCTCCTGTGTGGTTATTTCGATGTAACCACCTAGTTTTGTGTGTAAAAAATTATCCGGCTACTTTCGCGGGTAGAATACCAAAAGGGTGTAAAAATTGCCACATGATTTCGTTACCGTGGTGAAGAATGTTGTTACCACACTAGAATCGGGGCGTTAGAGTGTGCCAAACAGTGTTGCCATTTTGGTGCTTTTGGAGCCAGATCTAGCCCTTTGTTTGCGCTTAGCTCCAAAAATTCCGGTTTAGCCCCTTGCTCTTTTTTGACCCTCTTTAAAATGTTTGCCCCTTTTTGGCTCCAAATCTGTTTCGGCAATAGGTATTGTAATGTGTTTTATGTGTGTCGAAGTTTTATTTTATTTGTTTCGTTATGTATGCTGTGGCAACATTACATACTCAGCTGAGAGCTTTGGAGACAAAATAAGAGAAAATCACCAAGTAGGAAAATGAACCTAGGGTAACCCTGGAATGTGTTTGTATGACATGGGTATCAAATGGAAGGTATTAAAGAGTATTTTAAAAGGGAGTGATCCTTAGTTCCATAGGTGGACGCCTTTTCAAAATATCGCCATAAAGGTGGACCAGGGGTGACTCTAGAATGTGTTTGTACGATATGGGAATCAAATGAAAGGTCCTTTTTTTCGATGAATGTTGGTCCCACATAAAAACATGGTGTGGCAACCGTGTTTGCGTTATCGAAAATGTCTCACTTGTAAATACGAGGTTAACGAATAAACGCGACGATGTGTTTCTACATAGGTATATTGTAATTTATTCTGTGAAAGTACATAATGTAAACAAATATGTATAGCAAGAGGCAACACTTTTTTACTTTTATCTTTACTTATTTGCGCTTAAAATTCTTTATTTTTCAGTTTTGCCTTTTTCTAAACAACAGCTGCTGTGTGGTTATTTCGATGTAACCACCTACGTTTGTGTGTAAAAAATTATCCGGCTACTTTCGCGGGTAGAATACCAAAAGGGTGTAAAAATTGCCACATGATTTCGTTACTGTGGTGAAGAATTTTGTTACCACACTAGAATCGGAGCGTTAGAGTGTGCCAAACAGTGTTGCCATTTTGGTGCTTTTGGAGCCAGATCTAGCCTTTGTTTGCGCTTAGCTCCAAAAATTCCGGTTTAGCCCCTTGCTCTTTTTTGACCCTCTTTAAAATGTTTGCCCCTTTTTGGCTCCAAATCTGTTTCGGCAATACGTATTGTAATGTGTTTTATGTGTGTCGAAGTTTTATTTTATTTGTTTCGTTTTGGATGCTGTGGCAACTGGGTACTCAACTTTAATCGACGAACTGTGCCATGAGGTAATATATTTGCTTTCCAGCTTGTGCAACAGCATAGTGTCTCCTTCTAAAAGTTTCGACCCTTTAACTTCAGATTATAATAATAATTTGTCTCCCGTACCTTGTATTCATTATACCTTTGAAGAATATATACGAATTAAAAAAACAAGTAAGGAAGGCTAAGTTCAGCTAAGAGCTTTGGAGACAAAATTAGAGAAAATCGCCAAGTAGGAAAATGAACCTAGGGTAACCCTGGAATGTGTTTGTATGATATGGGTATCAAATGGAAGGTATTAAAGAGTATTTTAAAAGGGAGTGATCCTTAGTTCCATAGGTGGACGCCTTTTCGAGATATCGCCATAAATGTGGGCCAGGGGTGACTCTAGAAGGTGTTTGTACGATATGGGAATCAAATGAAAGGTGTTAATGAGTATTTTAAAAGGGAGTGGGCTTTAGTTCTATAGGTGAACGCCTTTTCGAGATATCGCCATAAAGGTGGACGTGGACCAGGGGTGACTCCAGAATGTGTTTGTACGATATGGGTACCAATGAACAGTGTTAATGAGTATTTTAAAAGGGAGTGGGCTTTAGTTCTCTAGGTGGACGCCTTTTCGAGATATCGCCATAAATGTGGACCAGGGGTGGCTCTAGAAGGTGTTTGTACGATATGGGAATCAAATGAAAGGTGTTAATGAGTATTTTAAAAGGGAGTGGGCCTTAGTTCTATAGGTGGACGCCTTTTCGATATATCGCCATAAAGGTGGACCAGGGGTGACTCTAGAATGTGTTTGTACGATATGGGAATCAAATGAAAGGTGTTAATGAGTATTTTAAAAGAGAGTGTGCCTTAGTTCTATACGCCTTTTCGAGCTATCGCCATAAAGGTGGACGTGGACCAGGGGTGACTCCAGAATGTGTTTGTACGATATGGGTACCAATGAAAAGTGTTAATGAGTATTTTAAAAGGCAGTGGGCTTTAGTTCTCTAGGTGGACGCCTTTTCGAGATATCGCCATAAATGTGGACCAGGGGTGACTCTAGAAGGTGTTTGTACCATATGGGAATCAAATGAAAGGTGTTAATGAGTATTTTAAAAGGGAGTGGGCCTTAGTTCTATAGGTGGACGCCTTTTCGATATACCGCCATAAAGGTGAACCAGGGGTGACTCTAGAATTTGCTCGTACGATATGGGTATCAAACGAAAGGTGTTAATGAGTATTTTAAACCGGAGTGTGTCTTAGTTCTATAGGTGGACGCGTTTTCGAGACATCGCCATAAAGGTGGACCAGGGGTGACTCTAGAATGTGTTTGTACGATATGGGTATCAAATTAAAGGTATTAATGAGGGAGTGGCCTTTAGTTCGGGATATTGTATTGTATTGTATTGTATTTATTAAAGAATATATTAGTACAATAAGATGTTGAGATATTTTCTAGTACAACAATATTTATCAAAAAGATAATAGACATAATTAATTCTTGACATACAAGAAATACTTACAGCCCTATTCTGTGCACTTGACAAATTCACCATCTTGCTTATTTGTCAAGTTTGATAATTTATCAAGTAATTGCTATTCTATGTAAAAAAAAAAGCTATTTCGCCTGCAAATTGTCAATAAGTCAAACGCTCTTGATAATTTAATTTATACGGATAAACTTAAATTAGAATTCTGTTATTGTGCGATCAAGAGAAAATGGAAGATTTATTACTTTTGCTATTATTGTGGGAAGATCCTCTGGGGATTTTCGGGGTAATTTCAGGACAGTTTTGGGGACTCCCTCGGGGTAATTTGGGGGACATTCCGGGATGGTTTTAGGGTTTCCATTGGGTGCTCCCGGGGTCACCCCTGTATCGTTTTGGGGACTCCCTCGGGGTCATTTGGGGATCATTCCGGTACAGTTTTGGGGACTCCCTCGGGGTATTTGGGGGTCGTTCCGGGATGTTTATGGGGACGTTCTCGGGGTCGTTTAGGGGTAATTTTGGCATGGATTTGGGGACTCCCGCGGGGTCATTTGGGGATCATTCCGGTACAGTTTTGGGGACTCCCTCGGGGTAATTTGGGGGTCGTTCCGGGATGTTTATGGGGACTCTCTCGGGGTGGTTTAGGGGTAATTTTGGCATGGCTTTGGGGACTCCCGCGGGGTCATTTGGGGGTCATTACAGGGAGGTTTTGGGGAGTCCCTCGGGGTCATTTGGGGACCATTCCGGGACGGTTTTGGGGACTCCCTCGGGGGCATTTGGGGGACATTTCGGGATGGTTTTGGGGACTCCATCTGGTCCTCACGACGTCATTTAGGGGTCGTTCCGGTATCTTTTTGGGGACTCTCCCGAGGTCATTCCGGAATGGTTTTGGGGACTCCCTCGAGGTTATTTGGGGGTTATGTCCCCCAAATGACCCCCAGAGAGTCTCCAAAAAGATCTCGGAACGACCCCTAAATGACCCCGGGAGGACCCGATGGAGTCCCCAAAACCATCCCGGAATGGCCCCCAAATGACCCCGATGGAGTCCCCAAAATCATCCCGGAAGACACCCAAATTATCCCGAGAGTCCCCAAAAAGATCCCGGAACGACCCCCAAATGCACCCAATGGGGACCCCAAAACAATCCCGCAATTTCCCCCAAATGACCCCGAGGGAGTCCCCAAACCCGTCCCGGAATGATCCCCAAATGACCTCGAGGGAAACCCCAAATGCCCCGTGGGAGTCCCCAAAGCCATGCCGAATTGACCCCCAAAAAACCCAGCGGATTATTTTTTCCTATTCCAATTTGGGGGTTAGAAGCATAAAATGAGACATATCGCTCCAATTGCTCATACGTAGCACGTTCCACTTTTGATTTCTTTGAAAAAACTATGATTTTCAAATATTTGTTACAAAAAATTGAGAACAATATTTAAGTCTTACGTTTTTTCCATTTCGCGATTGTTGCACTAAACCGTTGATTTAAATGAAAATAAAATACAGTCCATTAAAATAATAATTTATAAAATAAAAAAAATAATAAATTTAAAAAATGCTTGCTTGCAGTGGGCTTTGAACCCCCAACCCCAAACGTTTGAGTCGGGTACGTCATCCACTGTGCCACGACTCATACGTTTACGAGTATATCAAATTACTCGCTTATAACTCACATGAAACTGCTCGCCCTCAACTGCCCCACGCTTAGCTAATTTAGTTCACCACGATATGGTGAAAAGCACAGGTCGTAGAGCTAGAGTTGTCAAGCTATGCACAGAATAGAAATATTTGTCAACTTGATACAAATCTTGATTACTTGTCAACTTATTGACAATTTGTCAAGTACACAGAATAACCCCGTAAATATGAGTTAGAACTGAAAGCAGGAAATAGCAACCAAAGAAAAGAGAATAGTAATAGTATTAGCAGTAGTAGTAACTGTCCATTATTTTTATATCTCTGCAACTTGATTTCCAAAACGTGCGTAAAGCAATTGTTTATAGTTGCCCTTGTTTAGTTGATTCCTAGTATTTGATGGTATAGAGTTCCATAGACGTATAGTGTTGACAAAGAATAGTCCTGCTGATGCAAGCGAATTGTAATGGGGTTTAATTAGGTCAGTCAAACGTGCCGATCTGGTGAAAGCCAACTTTGTATATAGGTAAGTAGGTGTTCTCAAGAGCATAAGCTTAAATAAAAATATACAGTTTCTAGCCTTAAGATAGTTTAAGATGTCACAACCTAAGAGACTATGACTCCATGGAGAAATATGGCCAAACCTTGGTAGGCCATAACCATACCGAGTGACGTTATTCATCAAGACCTGGACCTTGGTCGCGGAGTGACTATCCAGCTTACTATATACCAGCTCAGAATAAGTAATTAATGGAAGTATCAGCTGTAGAGCAAGTTGACGCCTAGTGCTAGTAAGGACTAGACTGTCGCAGGTTGCGCAAGGTTAAATATACTTTGCTTATTACCGAGTTAATATGATCGCTACACGAGAGCTTAGAATTAACAATATATCCTAGACTTTTTATCTTATGAACAACTTTAAGGTTTACATTATTTATATGTACCGGTGGTACCATATTAATAGAATTAAGACCTCTATTGAAAATAGGTAGAACGTAGGATTTACTACAGTTAAGTAACAGCCCATTGTCCGTAGCCCAACCAGATATGGCTGATAGGTCTTCATTGATATTATAGCAAAAGCGATCAGCTTGCTCCATGGTGTCTGACGCATAGAGCTGAATGTCGTCCGAATAAGCATGAGGTCTCGCGTGCTTGCACAATACAATGATGTGATTAATGAATAAGCTGAACAGTAGGGGGCCGAGAATGGTTCCTTGTGGTACTCCAGCAGAAGGCGCTTGTAGTTGTGACACATCTACTCCAATTCGAACCCGCTGAAATCTGCACGATAAATAGCTACTCATCAAGAGTAGCGCAACCGCAATTGTTCCGAGCCGTAACAAAATCCTCAAATCCCTCGCTGGCAGTACCTGGGGAAAAGATAAAGAAACGCTCATGACTACATACAAACAGAACACCATCTGCACAATGAGGCGAGAATACTCCCCATCAGGGAGAGAAATGAGATGCTGACCAAGCAGTTCCTGTTGAATACCCAGAAACCTGAGCATCCCAACAGACATCTGATTGATGAACCAGCACCGCCTAGGGGCTTAAGGAGTCATCTCCGTAAGCACTTTGAGGAAATACGGCACCTGAGAACCCAGCCGTGTGAAGCGAAAAAATACAAGCAGGTCCTTGGTGAACTCCACAAGCAGGCGTCGGACCTTTATGCCGGGAATTGCCCGGTGAATCCAGTACTCAAAGAAAAGTATCCAAAACTCGCGGAAGAGGAACGCATACTCCCCAGGGAAACGCGTGTCACTCTTGCTCAACTTCGTTCTGGATACTGTAAAAGGTTAAACTCTTACCTATCCAGAATCAACCCCGACATACAAAAAGTATGCCCCGCTTGCAATGTGTCCCACATGACACCAACCATCTCTTTAATTGTAATGTGGAACCAACGCCTCTAACACCCCTTTCCTTATGCTCCACCCCTGTTGAAACAGCAAGTTTCCTTGGACTCCCGTTAGAGGATATTGATGACAATTTGTGATCGGTCGCGGCTGTTAGGTGGGGCGAAGCACTGCTACAACAACAAGAGTAGCGCACTTTTGCCAAAACCAAAATAAAACTTTAGCTTCTTTGATATTAATGGGTGGTTAACGCAGTCGAATGCTTTGGAAAAATCAAATAGGCATAATAAAGTTAAGTGACTCTTATCAAACGGAGTTCGGAGATCATCTAAGATCTTAAGCATCGCAGTAGTGCAGCTATGATTTTTCTTAAAGCCGGACTGTAGCGTAGAAAGAAGTTTATATTCATTGACATGTTCGTGCATTATGGTCGGACGGACAACGGATCCCTCTTTTTAGCTATAGGTAACACAGTTGCTACTTTCCACAAGTTAGGAAAGCAAGAGGTGGTAACGGCATGGTTAATAATGTGGGCAAGGGTTCCAACAATGTAAGGTAACACTAGTTTTATGAATTTGATTGGCAAACCATCTTCACCTTCAGCATTAGAGTTAATTTTAGAAGCACACCTGCCCACATCGTACTCAGTCACTGTGGAAAATTCAAACTGTGCTCCTTCAAAACAGGGGCTCTCGCGGGGGACAAATGGAGGAATAGCATTACGAGACGCACTACTGGAAAGAAAAGCATTATTAACAACATCAGGGGAGAAGGGACACTCAATCTTCTCTTTGCAATGCACTTGCAATTTTTTAACGTTGCGCGATAAGAGACTGGTTGGCAAAGAAGTATTCAACTTCGAGCCAAAGTAAGCTCGGGATTCTTGCTTTGTTGTACTAGTTGCTTGATTTCCGGCAAGTTTGAATGCATTCCAGTTTTCAACTGTAGTTCGCTCTCATTGAGCCGGCGAAAATCACGATATACAAACGACCGGTTCCCATTAGCACGCTCATTATTTGTATTAATACAACAAAATATCAAATAATGGTCAGTTTAAAACGAAATTTGGTCAAACTTAATAACACTGGAGAGATCGGGGACAATATAATAATCTAGAAGACTCGGACAACAATTCATAGCATATCTGGTTGGCACAACAGTATTAACAACAGAAAGTCCTGTACTTGCAATAGCATCTAGAAAATTAGTACAATAGCTATCACGCGTAAGAGTATTTACATTAAAATCACCACATATAACAACATCACTATAGTCAAGAAGGTACGACGACACGACATCAAAAAAGGACGTAAGCTAATACATTTATGGAGATTATACACACAAGAGACTAGGGTTTTGAAATTTGTTCCTGATATCTCAACAATGAGGAACTCCGTACCACTTCCAGATGACTTGTGTAGGATTTTCATTCGCAAGTCACATTTAGCATATATAGCAACCCCACCGCTCCTATCAGCTCTATCATTTCGTACCAAATTATAATTACATATGCCAGTGAGCGCCTCATACAACCTACAATCAAACCACGTTTCAGAAACACAGATCACATCAATTAATGAGCGCTCAAAGACAGATCTAACGTAATCTAACTTCTCACTATTTAGGCTGCGAGCATTAAAATGAACAAAGTTGAAACCTTCTTGTTGACTGCATAATACATTAAGCATAGCAAGACCAAACCTGTCACCACTATGGTTCCTGTCATTTCGTACCATGCGATGTGTAAACAAAAGCAACCTTAATTAGAAATGGTACAGCTATAGAGCGAAGAAAAATAACCAGCTTTACAAATAAGAAGGTGAGAAAAATGAAGATATTATTTAACAACAACACATAATAAAATAAAAAGAGATCAGTGTCAACGAAATCGCTGCAACTCATCATCGCTGCAGATTTTAATGGCAGGTGAGCTCTTCTCACAACGTACATAAACAGCGACTTTATATGTAAACACTGCACGCACCTTTCCTCCTCACCTCAGTTTTGTTGATTCTTGCAGTAGCTTTCGGTTCTGCTTAGAGAGGCTTTCATAGAGGCGAAAAGTTCCATCAAATCCCACCACCTCAAGAGATATGGCCGATTTGCTTTTTTTGCGGTGTTCAGAAAATGCTTGCAAGGTGCGATTGCGATCATAAGGGGAGTAAAACTTAATAATAACTGCATTTGAGTGGCCGGCGGAAGTTTTTGTCCGAAAACCATCGTTTATTTTTGGCACCATAAAATCGAGAGGCAAATCTGATTGAATATGCCCTTTAAATTCTCACCATCCACAAAAGGTATACAAAGGCTACAGCGTCAGCAGCAAACTCCATATTTACGTTCCCCGATAATGCACTTTCAACGTGCTTCCGCAGTTCAGCGATCTCACCATCAATTTTTTTGTGTTCAATTTCCAGCACGCTAATCCTCTCAGTTGACTCGCCAATATTTCTCACGCATACTGCAACCTCATCGTCGATTCTCTTTAGTAGCTTTTCCTCCAAGTCCGTTAGCTTCACAGAGAGGTTGCCGAAGAGATTGGTAAGCTGGTCAATCTGAGCCATAATTTTCTCTTGCAACTGTTTTACTGCTGCCAGAATCGTAGGTGCAGCACTGCTGTCATCTAGCTTCACGGCTTTAGCAAACGGCGAGTCTCGACTTGCACGTCGTTTATGAGCGGCCTGATTGAGCGACGACTGAGCGGTGGCAGACATTCCCCCCTATTGCGAGTGTCGATCGGAATAGAATCGACAATTTGTCGATTCTCGTTTTTGCATTTAATATTATTACTATACAAATTAATCGCCAAATCTTTGGACCATTATAAACAGTTATTTTATACAACCAGATTTTGCAATTTTTTCAACTTTTCGATGTATATAACATAATTTGTATACATTATAAAGATAATCGATTATCGCTGAGCGGTCGACTATCTACTGCAATCAACACTCGCAATAGGGAGGATTATTAGGTTTAATACGCACCAAGAATGAGTGATGAAAAAATAAACAAATAATGATTGTGTTCACAGTGTTCGTTTGCAGATAATCAGCAACGTTATATATTCACTAGTGCTCAAATTAGTTACAAAGCGATATCAAATTAAATTAAATTAAATAACACGTAACTCTTGTGATAAAATTAGACTCGAAACCGGAGCGTATTGAAAACACGTCTTTTCTCTTCACATTCAAAAAAATTTTTATTTTATATCGACCAAAATGTTGACCAGGGTGACCCAGAACATCATCTGTCGGGTACCGCTAATTTATTTATATGTGTAATACCACGAACAGTATTCCTGCCAAGATTCCAAGGGATTTTGATTTCGCCCTGCAGAACTTTTTCATTTTCTTCTACTTAAAATGGTAGGTGTCACACCCATTTTACAAAGCTTTTTCTAAAGTTATATTTTGCGTCAATAAACCAATCCAATTACCATGTTTCATCCCTTTTTTCATATTTGGTATAGAATTATGGCATTTTTTTCATTTTTCGTAATTTTCGATATCGAAAAAGTGGGCGTGGTCATAGTCGGATTTCGGCCATTTTTAATACCAAGATAAAGTGAGTTCAGATAAGTACTTGAGTAAGATTTTTGCTCAAGTTATCGTGTTAACGGCCGAGCGGAAGGACAGACGGTCGACTGTGTATAAAAACTTGGCGTGGCTTGTTACGTAACTGCCTGGTACGGGAGAGGAGGAGTGGCGGAGTGGCGGTTCTTGCCACTTCTCCTTTCCCAAAAGTTGCATAGCAAAATTTAGGTTCATGCCTGTAGAAAGAATTTAAACAAAGGAAGAGAAAGAAATATTGTAAAGCGAGAGAAAACCTGTCCGAGTCAGGCGGAGCCGCCCCACCCGTCCTGTTCACATGATGTGACCAGCCTTCGAACTCTACTATGGCTCCGCTTCCCGAGTAGAGTTCCCTTTATCCTGACTAATGTCCGTTTCTACGTCTTTACGTCCCTTCCATTACCTAGTCAATTACCCCAACTTACTATCAGTTACCACAAGGGCAACGCCTGCACCAACAACTTGAAGCCTTTAGTCAGACATGTTTTACCTAAAAAATCAAAATGTCAGCCCATGCACACTTTCCTTTCTTTCGCGTACTTTATATTCTAATTTTTCGATACTGCCTAAACTAACTATTTGTGTACAAGCATACGTATAAACATGAGTATACTTGCACGCTTGTGTGTGCGCTCACTCCCAAAAAAATGTTAAAATTCACTATAGGTGTGTGAGGGTGATATTTTACTCTGGGATGGTAATTTTACAAATGTACGTGCGTTAAGGTGTGTGTGGATACGATTTTTTTTTTCTTTTATGAATAACTCACCTCGCTCAGAACTCCGAGTTGGTACCAAATCGTTGTGTGGCGCTGAAAGTAAACAAGATAAAAAACAAACAACATATGCAGAACAATGGAATTTTTGTTCCGTTACAGGTCTTTGGCCGATTGACCGTGGTCACGGCTAATCCTATGCACAAATGTCCTTTGTTTTTAGTTTCGCGTATCGGTTCAAAGCATGTGCACACTTTTATACACCTGCTACAAAAACTCGAAATAATAATAAAATCGCGAAAAAAACAAAATTAAATCAAATTAGAATTACTTTTGGCATAGTAAAAAATGAGAGAAATAACAAAAATATTTACAAAAAAATTTTAAACGCGAAAATACGACAGTGAAAGTGCCGAGTGCATTTGGATTCAAAGAAAAAGATTTCGACAAAACAAAAATTTTTTAAACGAAAAATTAATAATACTTTAAAAAAATATTGTTTGATTTTTCTGAGTGGCTCATGAATATACAAATAGATATGCCTGTGTAGGGCTGGGTGTGAATACCCAAAAATTTGTGTGCCTGTCGACAAAAATAGTAATATGCTAAATGTGAAATTAAGGTCAGAAAAATCAAGAATAAAAGAAAAACTTATAAGCCTTAAGTTATAGAACTAATAATAAAAAAATTAATTAAATTAAAAATTAATTAAATTCATACAAATTCAAAATTCAAATAACCTTTTTTTTTTCAAAAAAAAAAAAACAAAAAACAAGTAATAGTTGTACGGCCTAATATCATAAATATAAATTCAAGCTGTGGTAAAAAAATTTTCAAGTTGGCGAGCGCGCTCCCAGTGAGTCGCGCTTAACTTCTCTCGCTCTCAGATTTTTCAGTGATAGATTAGTGGTGTGGTGGGTTTCTGTGTAGTGAATAAATGTTAATGAATGTGGCCGATGATGCTGTGCTCTAGGTTGCCTGCTACGTGGGTGGTTGTGCCAATAAGTGTTAAGCAACAAGTTGGCGACGATCGATGTTGCGTGGCGAAAAAAATGCAAAAATGTTTCTAATGCAGCTTATGCAACCCGTTGCCACAATTTGTTGTGTTGTGAATATATGTACAAGTGTTTTGTGTTACCTCTTGTTGGTTTTTTGAAGAATTTATGGTGTTGCGTGTTTTCGGTCATATGTTGGAGCTCGAATGTGACTTTGTGGAAATTTTTCTGTCTGTGTTATGTGCGTGTGCTTGTGTGTGTTGGTGTTCGTCGATTCTTGCGCTAATCCGTTGGACGCTTTTGGCCAATATAGTCTCGTTGGCTGCCCTTTTGGCCAGAAACCAATCCTTTAATTGGACAATTGACCCCTTTTGTATGTTTGGTCGGTGTTTGTTGTTGTTTTGCGTGTTTTCCTAGACCAAATAACTTTGTATCCTTTTTTACGTTTTTGGGTGTGATTTTGTGTAACTATATGTAAAAAGATGTCGCGGCCTTCGGCTGGCTTCGTGCGCTGCAACAAGAGAACTCATATATATTTTTAAATATTTTTATTTTTAAGAATTTTTGCTTAAAATTTTTTCTGTATTTTAAATTAAATTTAGCTATTTCGTTTTTCTTCCTTTAAATTTAAAATGACTTAACAAAAAATATTTCAATTAAATAAAAAAAAATAAATGTAAGGCGCGATAACCTCCGAAGAGATCTAAGGCCGAGCTTCTCTTCCAATTTGCGTCGTGCTCCTCTTGATTTTCCCTACAAATTGGCCGGACGGGACCTACATGTTTTATGCCGACTCCGAACGGCATCTGCAAAGCAGATGAGTTTTCACTGAGAGCTTTTCATGGCAGAAATACACCCGGAGTGCTTGCCAAACACTGCCGAGGGGCGACCCCGCTTAGAAAAATTTTCTTCTAATTGAAAAATCTTATTTCTAAAATTTTGATGTTGCTTTGCCCGGGAGTTGAACCCAGGGCATACGGTGTGATAGGCGGAGCACGCTACCCATCACACCACGGTGGTACACCGATATCTCCGATATTTTCTTCCTCTTCTTCTTTTAATCTACCTTTTGTTTGCATATGTGCACTTATGTATATTTTCTAATATGTATATAAAATTCTTCTGTCACGGTGTTAGAGGCCTACTCCGAAACGGCTGAACCGATTCTCATTAAATTTTGTGACCATATTGGGTAGGTCTGAGAGTCGGCCAACGTCTACCTTTTTTCGCTACCTGCCTAGGGTCTTGAGATCAAAACATGGACCCGGGTACCCCTAGAATGTGTTTATACAATATGGTATCAAATGAAAGCTGTTGATGAGTGCTATAGTACAGGATAATTTTCATACCCCTGGGTGACTAGGGTCTCGAGGTATAGCCCAAAACGTGAACCCGGGTACCCCTAGAATGTGTTTATACAATATGGGTATCAAATGAAATCTGTTGATAAGTACTATAGTACAGGATAATTTTCATGCAACTGGGAGGCTAGGGTCTCGAGATATAGCCCAAAACGTGAACCCGGGTACCCCTAGAAAGTGTTTATACAATATGGGTATCAAATGAAAGCTGTTGATAAGTGCTATAGTACAGGATAATTTTCATGCAACTGGGAGGCTATGGTCTCGAGATATAGCCCAAAACGTGGACCCGGGTACCCCTAGAATGTGTTTATACAATATGGATATCAAATGAAAACTGTTGATGAGTGCTATAGTGCAGGATAATTTTCATACAACTGGGAGGCTAGGGTCTCGAGATATAGCCCAAAACGTGGACCCGGGTACCCCTAGAATGTGTTTATACAATATGGATATCAAATCAAAGCTGTTGATGAGTGCTATAGTACAGGATAGTTTTCATACAACTGGGAGGCTAGGGTATCGAGAAATAGCCCAAAACGTGAACCCGGGTACCCCTAGAATGTGTTTATACAATATGAGTACCAAATGAAAGCTGTTGATGAGTGCTATAGTACAGGATAATTTTCATGCAACTGGGAGGCTAGGGTCTCGAGATATAGCCCAAAACGTGGACCCGGGTACCCCTAGAATGTGTTTATACAATATGGATATCAAATGAAAACTGTTGATGAGTGCTGTAGAACAGGATAATTTTCATGCAACTGGGAGGCTAGGGTCTCGAGATATAGCCCAAAACGGGGACGCGGGTACCCCTAGAATGTGTTTATACAATATGGGTATCAAATGAAAGCTGTTGATGAGTGCTATAGTACAGGGTAATTTTCATGCAACTGGGAGGCTAGGGTCTCGAGATATAGCCCAAAACGTGGACCCGGGTACCCCTAGAATTTGTTTATACAATATGGACATCAAATGAAAACTGTTGATGAGTGCTATAGTACAGGATAATTTTCATGCAACTGGGAGGTTAGGGTCTCGAGATATAGCCCAAAACGTGGACGCGGGTACCCCTAGAATGTGTTTATACAATATGGATATCAAATTAAAGCTGTTGATGAGGGCTATAGTACAGGATAATTTTCATACAACTGGGAGGCTAGGGTCTCGAGATATAGCCCAAAACGTGGACCCGGGTACCCCTAGAATGTGTTTATACAATATGGCTATCAAATGAAAGTTGTTGATGAGTGCTATAGTACAGGGTAGTTTTCATACAACTGGGAGGCTAGGGTCTCGAGATATAGCCCAAAACGTGGACCCGGATACACCTAGAATGTGTTTTTAGGTTATGGGTATCAAATTGAAGCTGTTGATGTATGCTTTAGTATAGAGTAAGTTTTACACCGCTGGGTGACTACGGTCTCGAGATATAGGCCAAAACATGGACCCGGATACACCGAGAATGTGTTTTTATATTATGGGTATCAAATTGAAGCTGTTGATGTGTGCTATAATACAGAGTAAGTTTTACACCGCTGAGTGACTAGGGTCTCGAGATATAGGCCAAAACATGGACCCGGATACCCCTAGAATGTGTGTGTATTGTGGATATCAAATGAAAGCTGTTGCTGAGAGCTCTAAAGTTCATCGTGATATTCGATTTAGTCGCATCGACCTGGAAAAACTGATAAATATGCATGCGAAGCTGAAATAAAGACAAGACTTAATAATACCCACATACCTATTTACATACTCCCTATTCGATTTGCCTGAAATTTCGTATATAAATTTGCCTATATTAGTATTTAAGAAGCTTTTTTCCGGGAAGTATACCAGAGACGGACTGGGACACGTCTTTTCTCTTCACATTTAAAAAAATTTTTATTTTATATCGACAAAATGTTGACCAGGGTGACCCAGAACATCATCTGTCGGGTACCGCTAATTTATTTATATATATAATACCACGAACAGTATTCCTGCCAAGATTCCAAGGGATTTTGATTTCGCCCTGCAGAACTTTTTCATTTTCTTCTACTTAATATGGTAGGTGTCACACCCATCACCAAGTTATCGTGTTAACGGCCGAGCGGAAGGACAGACGGTCGACTGTGTATAAAAACTTGGCGTGGCTTGTTACGTACGTAACTGCCTGGTACGGGAGAGGAGGAGTGGCGGAGTGGTGGTTCTTGTCACTTCTCCTTTCCCAACAGTTGCATAGCAAAATTTAGGTTCATGCCTGTGGAAAGAATTTAAACAAAGGAAGAGAAAGAAATATTGTAAAGCGGGAGAAAACCTGTCCGAGTCAGGTGGAGCCGTCCCACCCCTCCTGTTCACATGATGTGATCAGCCTTCGAACTCTACTATGGCTCCGCTTCCCGAGTAGAGTTCCCTTTATCCTGACTAATGTCCGTCTCTACGTCTTTACGTCCCTTCCATTACCTACTCAATTACCCCAACATACTATCAGTTACCACAAGGGCAACACCTGCACCAACAACTTGAAGCCTTTAGTCAGACATGTTTTACCTATGTCTTACCAAAAAAATCAAAATTTCAGCCCATGCACACGAACTAAATAATAATTACGCAAAACTTTCGTTTCCAATTTACAATTTATTAATATCAACTATTTCTATAAAAATGTATTGAAAACCTATATACCTATTTCTAAAACCTATTCTTCCTATCCGGTTATTCGTATATAAATTAAATTCAATTATTACTTCTATCTATTAATACTTATTCTAATTCCATACAATTAACTTTTCCTTTCTTTCGCGTACTTTATATTCTAATTTTTAGATACTGCCTAAACTAACTATTTGTGTACAAACATACGTATAAACATGTGTATACTTGCACGCTTGTGTGTGCGCCCACTCCAAAAAAAATGTTAAAATTCACTATAGGTGTGTGTGGGTGATATTTTACTCTGAGATGGTAATTTTACAAATGTACTTGGGTTTTTTTTTTTCTTTTATGAAAAACTCATCTCGCTCAGAACTCCGAGTTGGTACCAAATCGTTGTGCGGAGCTGAAAGTAAAAAAGAAAAAAACAAACCACATATGCAGAACAATGGCATTTTTGTTCTGTTACAGGTCTTTGGCCGATTGACCGTGGTTACGGCTAATCCTATGCACAAATGTCCTTTGTTTTTAGTTTCGCGTATCGGTTCAAGGCATGTGCACACTTTTATACACCTACTACAAAAACTCGGAATAATAATAAAATCGCGAAAAAAAACAAAATTAAATCAAATTAGAATTACTTTTTGCATAGAAAAAAAGATAGAAATAACAAAAATATTTACAAAAAAATTTTAACCGCGAAAATACGACAGTGAAAGTGCCCCCGTCTTCTCCCCCCCCTCTTTTCCGGCAGCAATCGTGTAGGTCAGGGAAACAGACTCTTAGTCCCTACCTCCGTTTGCACCGTTTGCCAGCACAGAATATATATGTTTGCGACATCCGCCCAATGCAGCTCCTGCCTTGGGTGGTGCCACTTTCCTAGATGTTCTGGTCAACGCGACGGCAACCCCCCGACGGGTTTCATCGCGCCATGTTGCCAGGTCGCAAACCCAAATCATCTGGGTACCCCAATGCTTGCCCAAGGACGCCCAGTCCCAGGGCCACAACAGCAATTGCGTCCTGGCCTTCCTCAACCCAAGCGTAGTCACCCGTCACTTACCCCCGGAGTGGCGACGTCTCCCCCCATGCACTTCAGAATTCTGCAGTTAAACTGTAATGGACTAACTGGGAAGATTACGGAGATAGTCAATTTCATGAAGCGGCACAACATCCGCATTGCTGCGATTCAAGAGACTAAACTCACAGCACGATCTGCATTGCAGACCTGCTCTGGGTATAATGTCCACAGAAAAGATCGCGAGAGCGGAAATGGAGGCGGCCTCGCGTTTATAATACACCACTTTGTGCAATATGACATATTTGATCCTGGCATCGACCGCAGGGACAATGTCTTAGAACGTCAAGACCTATCTGTCCGGTCAGGCGACGCAAACCTAGAAATCATCAACATCTACATCCCCCTGCAACCTGTTGCCCCAGTGGATACCGCCCTAATATCAGAGCCTTACTCACTGGCAACAATCGCATTATTTTAGGCGATTTCAATGCCCATCATCATGATCTATGGCATTCAAATTTGCGGGCGGACAGTAGGGGTGAGATGTTGGCGGGTAAATAGAAGAAACGACGTTCTGCACAATAAACGGAGACGCCCCCACACGTATGGTAGGAAGCTGTCACAGTTCGCCAGATATCTCAATCGTGAGCTCAGAACTCGTAAACTGCGTCAACTGGCAGCCGATGGTATCATTGGCATCCGACCACCTGCCTATACTTGTTTCGCTCGAGCGTACCGCCGACTTCATCGTCACCGAAAAACGCACTTTCATAAACTTTAAAAAAGGAAAGTGGGAAGAATATAAATCTTTTACAGACAACCTCTTTGCTGCCCTCCCTATCCCGACTGATGCCCGCCAAGGGGAGCGTGCCTTAACGCAAGGTCATTGAATCCGCCTCGGCAGGTTTCATCCCCGCCGGGAGAATTCCCGAAATCCGGCCCCACTTCCCGGCGGAGGCCGCAAACTTAGCGAGAGAACGTGACCTTATAAGGCAGCTTGATCCAGGAGACCCCCAAATAAGGGATATAAACCAACGCGTCAGATTGCTTGTGGATGAACACAAGCGGGCGAAATGGGAGGAGCATCTAAGAGGTTGTAACCTCTCTACCGGTGTGGGTAAACTTTGGTTCACCGTAAAGTCCCTATCGAATCCGACTAAGCACAAAGACAAAGTTTCCATCGCCTTTGGCGACAAAGTGCTGTCGGATGCGAAAAAATGCGCGAGCGCTTTCTGCCGACAATATATAATGCATTCTACGGTCGACAAAGATAGACGGAGGGCCAACAGACACGCACATAAACACAAATACAGCGCGTCACCAATCACCATCACCGCTAAAGAGGTTGAGGACGCCATTGGTCGCGCTAAACCATCTAAAGCAGTGGGCCCAGACGGCATAGCCATGCCGATGCTTAAAAGCCTAGGGAAAGAGGGTTTCAAATATTTAGCGCACGTCTTCAACCTGTCTCTTTCCACCTTTGTCATACCCGAGAAATGGAAAATGGCCAAGGTGGTCCCGCTACTAAAGCCTGGTAAACCAGCTAACATAGGAGAGTCGTATCGTCCGATATCTCTCCTATCGCCAGTAGCAAAGACGCTCGAGGCCATTTTACTCCCTTATTTCCAAGCAAATTTGCAGCTAGCCTCCATCAGCATGGCTTCAGAAAACTCCATAGCACTACCTCCGCTCTAAATGCCATTAGCACCCAGATAAATTGCGGTTTAAATCAAAATCCCCACCATAGAACAGTACTCGTAGTGCTAGACCTATCAAAAGATTTTGATACGGTCAACCATGGCTCGTTACTGCAAGACCTGGAAGGGTCTACCCTTCCCCCATGTCTTAAAAGGTGGACCGCAAATTATCTGGGTGGTCGGCAGGCATCGGTGCTATTTAGAAACGAAACATCAAAGCCAAGGAGAATTAAACAAGGGGTGCCACAGGGTGGTGTCCTATCCCCACTTTTGTTTAATTTCTACATATCTAAGCTACCTTCACCACCGGAAGGAGTCACAATCGTTTCCTACGCCGATGACTGCACAGTAATAGCCACAGGCCCAGGCCCACAGATCGATGAGCTATGCAATAAAATAAACGGCTACCTCCCTGATCTCTCCAGTTTTTTCGCCTCGCGAAACCTGGAATTATCACCTACTAAATCTTCCGCGACCTTATTTACAACATGGACGTCCCAAATGTCGACAATTTTGAACATCCACGTCGATGGCTCTACGCTACCGACTGTCCTACACCCCAAAATCTTGGGTGTGACGTTTGATCAGGATCTACATTTTGGTGAGCACGCAGCCGCAATTGTTCCGAGAATTCAGAGCCGTAACAAAATCCTCAAATCCCTTGCTGGCAGTACCTGGGGAAAAGATAAAGAAACGCTCATGACTACATACAAAGCAATTAGCCAGCCGATTACGTGCTACGCGTCACCCATATGGTCGCCAAGCCTAAAAATTACCCACTGGAAGAAGCTACAGGCCTGCCAAAATACTGCTCTCAGAATTGCTACGTGCTGTCTTCTTATGTCCCCAGAACACCATCTGCATAATGAGGCGAGAATACTCCCCATCAGGGAAAGAAACGAGATGCTGACCAAACAGTTCCTGTTGAATACCCAGAAACCTGGGCATCCCAACAGACATCTGATTGACGAGCCAGCACCGCCTAGGGGCTTAAGGAATCATCTCCGTAAGCATTTTGAGGAAATACGGCACCTGAGAACCCAGCCGTATGAAGCGAAAAAACACAAGCAGGTCCTTGGTGAACTCCACAAACAGGCGTCGGACCTTTATGCCGGGAATTACCCGGTGAATCCAGTACTCAAAGTAAAGTATCCAAAACTTGCGGAAGAGGAACGCATACTCCCCAGGGAAACGCGTGTCACTCTGGCTCAACTTCGTTCTGGATACTGTAACAGGTTAAACTCTTACCTATCCGACATACAAAATGTATGCCCCGCTTGCAATGTGTCCCCACATGACACCAACCATCTCTTTAATTGTAATGTGGAACCAACGCCTCTAACACCCCTTTCCCTATGGTCCACCCCTGTTGAAACAGCAAGTTTCCTTGGACTCCCGTTAGAGGATATTGATGACAGTTTGTGATCGGTCGCGTCTGTTAGGTGGGGCGAAGCACTGCTACAACAACAACAACAACAGTGGATTTGAATTCAAAGAAAAAGATTTCGACAAAACAAAAATTTTTTAAACGAAAAATTAATATTACCATAAAAAAAATATTGTTTGATTTTTCTGAGTGGCTCATGCATGTACAAATAGGTATGCCTGTGCAGGGCTGGGTGTGAATACCCAAAAATTTGTGTGCCTGTCGACAAAAATAGTAATATGCTAAATGTGAAATTAAGGTCAGAAAAATCAAGAATAAAAGAAAAACTTATAAGCCTTAAGTTATAGAACCAATAATAAAAAAATTAATAAAATTAAAAATTAAATAAATTCATACAAATTCAAAATTCAAATAATCTTTTTTTTTTCAAAAAAAAAAAAAAAAAAAAAACAAAAAACAAGTAATAGTTGTACGGCCTAATATCATAAATATAAATTCAAGCTGAGGTAAAAAAAATTTACAAGTTGGAGAGCGCGCTCCCAGTGAGTCGCACTTAACTTCTCTCGCTCTCAGATTTTTCAGTGATAGATTAGTGGTGTGGTGGGTTTCTGTGTAGTGAATAAATGACAATGAATGTGGCCGATGATGCTGCGCTCTAGGTTGCCTGCTACGTGGGTGGTTGTGCCAATAAGTGTTAAGCAACAACTTGGCGACGATCGATGTTGCGTGGCGAAAAAAATGTAAAAATGTTTCTAATGCAGCTTATGCAACCCGTTGCCACAATTTGTTGTGTTGTGAATATATGTACAAGTGTTTTGTGTTACCTCTTGTTGGTTTTTTGGAGAATTTATGGTGTTGAGTGTTTTCGGTCATATGTTTGAGCTCGAATGTGACTTTGTGGAAATTTTTCTGTCTGTATTATGTGCATGTGCTTGTGTGTGTCGGTGTTCGTCGATTCTTGCGCTAATCCGTTGGACGCTTTTGGCCAATATAGCCTCGTTGGCTGCCCTTTTGGCCAGAAACCAATCCCTTAATTGGACAATTGACCCCTTTTGTATGTGTGGTCGGTGTTTGTTGTTGTTTTGCGTGTTTTCTTCGACCAAATAACTTTGTATCCTTTTGTACGTTTTTGGATGTAATTTTGTGTAACTATATGTAACAAGATGTCGCGGCCTTCGGCTGGCTTCGTGCGCTGCAACAAGAGAACTCATATATATTTTTAAATATTTTTATTTTTAAGAATTTTTGCTTAAATTTTTTTTCTGTATTTTAAATTAAATTTAGCTACTTCGTTTTTCTTCCTTTAAATTTAAAATGACTTAACAAAAAATATTTCAATTATCTCCGATATTTTCTTCCTTTTCTTCTTTTAATCTACCTTTTGTTTACACATGTATATGTGCTCGTGTAAGTGCACTTATGCATATTTTCGAATATGTATATAAAATTCTTCTGTCACGGTGTTAGAGGCCTACTCCGAAACGGCTGAACCGATTCTCATGAAATTTTGTGAGCATATTGGGTGGGTCTGAGAATCGGCCACCGCCTACCTTTTTTTCGCTACGTGCCTAGGGTCTTGAGATCAAAACGTGAGCCCGGGTACCCCTAGAATGTGTTTATACAATATGGATATCAAATGAAAGCTGTTGATGAGTGCTATAGTACAGGATAGTTTTCATACAACTGGGAGGCTAGGGTCTCGAGATATAGCCCAAAACGTGAACCCGGGTACCCCTAGAATGTGTTTATACAATATGGATATCAAATGAAGCTAGGCGAGGCTAGGGTCTCGAGATATAGCCCAAAACGTGGACGCGGGTACCCCTAGAATGTGTTTATACAGTATGGATATCAAATGAAAACTGTTGATGAGTGCTAAAGTACAGGATAATTTTCATACACCTGGGGGGCTAGGGTCTCGAGATATAGCCCAAACGTGAACCCGGGTACCCCTAGAATGTGTTTATACAATATCGATATCAAATGAAAGCTGCTGGTAAGTGCTATAGTTCAGGATAATTTTCATGCAACTGGGAGGCTAGGGTCTCGAGATATAGCCCAAAACGTGGGCCCGGGTACCCCTAGAATGTGTTTATACAATATGGCTATCAAATGAAAGCTGTTGATGAGTGCTATAGTAAAGGGTAATTTTCATAAAACTTGGAGGCTAGCGTCTCGAGATATAGCCCAAAACGTGGACCCGGATACACCTAGAATGTGTTTTTAGATTATGGGTATCAAATGGAAGCTGTTGATGCATGCTTTAGTATAGAGTAAGTTTTACACCGCTGGGTGACTACGGTCTCGAGATATAGGTCAAAACATGGACCCGGATACACCGAGAATGTGTTTTTATATTATGGGTATCAAATTGAAGCTGTTGATGTGTGCTATAATATAGAGTAAGTTTTACACCGCTGAGTGGCTAGGGTTTCGAGATATAGGCCAAAACATGGACCCGGATACCCCTAGAATGTGTGTGTATTATGGATATTAAATGAAAGCTGTTGCTGAGAGCTCTAAAGTTCATCGTGATATTCGATTTAGTCGCATCGACCTGGCAAAACTGATAAATATGCATGCGAAGCCGAAATAAAGACAAGAATTAATAATACTCACATACCTATTTACATACGTCCTATTCGATTTGCCTGAAATTTCGTTCCTGAGAGCTTTAAAGTAATTTTCATTGTGATATACGATTTAGTCGCATCAACCTGGCAAAACTGATAAATATGCATGCGAAGCCGAAATAAAGACATGAATTAATAATACCCACATACCTATTTACATATGTGCCTGAAATATGGTATATAAATTTGCCTATATTAGTATTTACGATGCTTTTTCCCGGGAAGCATACCAGAGACGGACTGGGACTGGGATTAGGCCTAGGACTGGGACTGAGACTGAGACTCGGAGTGGGGCTGGGACTGATACTCGGAATGGGACTGGAACAAAATACATACCACTCTCTGGGACTGGTAATAAGAGATGAAGAAGAAGGAGAAAAACTTGAGAGAAGAGAAAAGAGAGAAGGAGACTGAGAAGGAGATAGAATGAGACGAATATGGAGATGAAGCGAAAAAGACGGAGGGAGGAGTGAATAAAAAGATTAGGAAAAAGTGTGGAGGGGTAGGGGAGAGTTAGACGGGAAAAGCTTATTAAAATGTATGCAGATAGGCCAAATTTAGGGCAGAACAACGTCTGCCGGGTCTGCTGGTAATATTTATGAATTTTAAATTCAAACCAAATTCGATCGAATAAAAATCAAATAAAATAAAAATTCACAACAAATATTTCGACGTGAATACAATGAAAAATAGTGTTTACACCGAAAACGGTCAAAATTTAAAAGGGAATTTTGGGTCAAAAATGTTTAGCTTGATAATAGAGGAATGATTTTTGGATAAAAGTGCCAAAGAAGCATTTATGAAAAACTCTACTTTCGCGAAGTGGACTTTAGGTTGCGCCGATTTAACGATTCAAAACTATTTTTAATTCAATTAATTTTTTTATAAAATTCCAAAAATAAAATGGTTTACTAACAACTCTCTTGTTTCACAAAATTTAACAAAAAAAAATGTTTAGTTTCAAACAAAATTATTTCAACCAAGATTCAAAAAAAAAAATGTTCTAATAAAAGGAAAAAGGTTTAAAAAAATTACGGGTAAAAAAAACAAAGGCTTTTAAAAAATTTCAAATCTCACACCTTGACTTACCGGTGAATTTGCTGCTTTCTCGAGGGGATTTCCACGCCCTGTGGTGGCGGTACTCCTCGCTCGGCGGTGTACCTATGGAGGATTCCCTGGTATCAAGGTCACTCTTATTTTATCCGATCGCGTTGACTTTTAGCGTGAAACCGCACTTAAAAGAAAAACCTTGTCACTCGCGCACCCACACTTTAAGGTGAACAAAGCGCACTTTGAATATAACTTTGTGAACACTTTTGGCACTAGTTAAGACCGCGACTTTCCGATTTTGAATGCTGTTAATCAGCGGGACCCCCTTTTATACCCACTAACCCTTGCGGCATTTAGGACACCGTAAGTCACGAATCGCCTGCCTGCTTTGGTTAAACCAATCCGCGTTCGCCCCTTAAGCGGCACGTATATGCACAAATGTGCAAGCAGCACTTTAACCCACTCATACAAATAAACATCCGCTTTGCTAATATTGTAAGTGGATAAGGTAGTTCGGTTAGCGGCTGCCTGCCCATCTGTTCATATACCCGCTTGCGCGTAGTCAGAGAAATCTTCAAAGGCTGTCGTTAAATACTGGCATCCGCCGATGATGCCTGCATCATGGAGCGTGCGCGTAAAAGAAATTCATAACGCAGCCTTGGGTTGGTTTGTAAGTCCAGGGCTAACGTGTGGCCTCGACCCACGATCTAATGCCGGGCTTCTAGTTCGCTTCTTACCTATCTTTTCACTAAAACATATAATACAACATGTATTTACTACACTACAAAAAAATTAAATAAATTATCAAAAATCTAAACCTAACATCACTGGGTTCTCAAGCAAAACTAACCTAGAGTATCACAGATGGGCATCTTAAACCTATATCACAGTTTAAACTAAAACTACATCACAGATTGAAGAAAATTAGCCAGGTTGCAAATGTATAAATGGATTAATATGTCAAGTCGGGAATGTATAATTAAATAAAAGTTAAGTCAAAACAGTATAATTACATTAGGAGGTCAGTAAAACCTAAAAAAATTGAATAAATAATTGCAAAAAAAAAAAAATTCAAAAATGTATGTAAATTTTCTAAAGGTTAAGTTTTTCAGGTACAAAGGTGAGTGATAAATAACATGCAACATTGAACATTTACTAACATCATGCCACAAATATGTCTTTAGCATGGTATACCCCGATTCTGTTACCACTAACATCACCGAGTTCATACATCTAGTTACCTATTTACTTTAAGTACTGTGCACTTTAGTTGTATTGGGCCAAGTTTGGGATTATAGTAGTAGATTTGGGAACTCTGTTTAAAATTTCGGCGGTATACCATTTGCCCAATCTTAAACGTCACATCCCTACTTCGAGTGTTATATACCTCCTTGCTACGTTCGTTGGCTAACCTCGGCTCTTTCATAATATTATTTCTAATCGCCTGAAGCTTATCTGATGTCAACTCTTGCTCGCAGTCTACATCCTTGACTGCCCCTAATTTTCGATACAAATCGTACGATGCACCATGTTGCACCATTGGCATACCAAATAGCGCATAATACGGTGAGGTGTTAATCGCCGAATGGATGACGCTTCGTAATGCAAAGGCCGCATCACTAATGTGTTTGTTCCAATTTTTCTGGTCTTCGCCTACATACGACCTAACTCTTTGCAATATTGATCGGTTGACCCTTTCTGCCGCGTTGTCTTGTGGCGAGTAGAACGCCGTTCTTACATGCGTCGTACCGTATCTTGCTAAAAATGATGTAAACATTTCTGAAACGAACTGTTTGCCATTGTCGGAGTGTACATAATCCGGTACACCAAACACGTGAAAAACATCCTTTTCTAAAAATTTTACAACTTCAGCGGAGGTCGCCCTACGCATGCGTTTCAAAGACACACATTTCGAAAAGTGATCTAGACACACAAACTCATAAACATTACCATCACATGTACGTGGGTATGGACCCACATCTATAAATAAACGTTGAAAAGGGCGTTCCGTAACATGTTGTTTTCCCATCAACGGTTTGTGGAAAGCATTTTGGGTCTTGTTGCCTTTACAGTTATCGCAACTTTTAATATAATTTTGTACATCTGCCACAAGTCCTGGCCAGTAGTATCTTTCACGGATGTGCGCAAGGGTCGTGTGTATACCTCCATGACCTGCAGAAGGCGAGCAGTGCGATGCCTCCACCAACCCAGAACGAAGTTCAGTCGGTACCCAGAGTTTCCAGGCATGGTCTCCTTGAAGCCCTTCCCCTTTGTCAAATTCCGTCCGTCTATAAACGTATCCATCAGATACGCACAGTTCGGGTAATTTGTCCTTGTTCGATGTCACCGTGACCCATCACCACTTCAAGCTGGCATGGTCAGTTATTACCGTAAAGGGCAATCCCTCGATATAGGGCCAGAACCTCTTTATAATCAGGACCGCTGCATAACACTCTAGTTCCGTGATACTGTAGTTTCTTTGTGCCTTATTTAGTTTTGCAGATACGTAGGCAATCGGTCGTTCGTTTCCGTCCTCGTCTAGTTGGAAGAGTACACCTCCAACTCCGTCCGTGGATGCATCACATTGCACGTAAAAGTCCTTTTCAAAATCGGGGTGTATTAACACCGGCGCAGATATTAATTTTTGCTTTAAGCACTCAAATGCTTGCATTGCTTCGTCCGTCTTTTTAAAAGATTTTATTTTGTCTTTAGTGAGGCAGTCGTGCAGTGATGCTGCAATTGTCGCTTATTCCCGTATAAATCTACGGTATCAGCCTGACATCCCTACGAACCGTCTGAGTTGCTTCGGTGTTCGGGGTTCGGGGAAATCTCGCACTGCTGGCACCTTACTAAGATCTGTACGGATACATCCGTCTCCTACAACATACCCTAAATAACTTACTTCCTTAAAGCAAAATTTGCTCTTTTCAACGTTTATCGTCAATTTGGCATCACGCAGACATTTAGCTACACGGGACAACAAATCTAAATGGGCTGAAAATTTTTCTGAACAGACAAGGAGATCATCCAAATAAACGAACATGGATTCATGAAGAGAAGCGGGAATGACCTTGTCCATTAACCGACACATTCGCTGCGCCGCGTTGCACAGTCCAAAAGGCATGACTGTGAAATGGTACAAAGGTCTACCAGGTACGGTGAAAGCAGTTTTCTCCCTGGACTTTCGCTCTAAAGGTATCTGCCAAAACGCGTCTTTCAAATCTATGGCAGATATGTACCTGGTATTCTGAAGCCGACTTAGAATACCATCTATATGTGGGAGTGGGAAGGCGTCTTTGATGGTGCGATCATTTAATTTGCGGGAATTTAAACATATGCGACTTGTCATTCCTTTGATCACGAGTGAGACGGGGGAATTCCAGCAACTGTTGCTCTCTTCAATAACGCCCATCTCCAACATCCTGTCCAGTTCTGCGAATATTAATTTTTGAATGGCCGGAGAAATAGGGTAGTGGCGCTGCTTCACATGAAGGTGCTCATCCGTTACCTCGATGACGTGCTCCTCTACATTGGTCTTACCCAACCCAAATACTGCGAAGGAAGGAAACTGTGCTTTTATACGATCCAAAGCTACAGTTTCTTCGGGAGCCAAATCATGTTGCACCGCATCGAATGAGAAGTCACCATCAGCAGGAGTAAGCTCTGATACGACAGAAACCTTTGATTGGGTTTGGGGTCCCCTACTGACTACATTGAGCTGGAAGGCTTTCCAGAAATCCATCCCTAGATAGACCTCTTGCTGCAGCCCAGGCACTATCAGAAATTCCAGCTCCCGAGTGGTACTGTCCCAGAGTACTGGAAGAGTCACTACGCCAACAACCGCGGTTTCACCCCCATTCGCTGTCTTTACATTTTGACCCTTGATCGGAAGAATCCGGCTTTCCTTCCCTTCGAGTAACTTATGGGCGTTTTTCCCCAAGCAGCTAGCCCCGGCACCGGAATCTAAGAGCGCGTCCATCGATCTCCGTTTTGGCGAACAACCTATTATCACCCTGCACAGTAACTATGGTCGAAATAATTTTTTTTCTAATCCTCCTGAAAATCTTGTGTTTTTCCCGCATCTTCTGTATTTTTTCGAAATTTGTCTTCTTGATCTCTTCGCATAATATTCTTCTCCTTGCTTCCTCATACCTCAACTTCCTAACATGTAAACTATCCCTAACTGGCTCAACTTTCTTCTTTGCCTTTAATTTTTCCTTTAGCTCGTATTCCCTATATCTTTTTAAAATTTCTATCTGCCTATCTTCTATTAATTCCCCGGGCGATCCTGGTTTGAGACAGAGCTCCCGGACATCTCTGCCAACGCCCGGTTTCCCGCCTCTGGTTTAAAGACACAAAATGACGAATCACCTCCACACGCAAAACATTTCATAAAGTGGAAATTCGACTTGCACTTTGTGTCTTTTGCTGCTTCTGTTGGGTTCTTCAAATATAAATCCACCGGCATGCCACAAGCATAACACAACATAAGGTGAAACGGGGACGGACACAAAAATTGGGTTTGGACGGGACTAACATTTTTACTATGGACATTGCACGACGAACTTGCGACAGGACTGGGAAAATTGGTTGGGATGTTGGGTTTAGGATGGTTTTGTGTGACAGGGGCACGAGACATATTGTCTTTGTTGAACGCCTCTATACTAAACTCACTCTCCTGACCTTCTGACCAACCCACGTTGTTTGTCCCTAACTCGCTGACTGGCTTCGCCCTAGACCTGTTTTCCTTCATTAACTTTTCCGCCGCCTTGCATTCGGCCTTCAACTCCGCCAATGCCTCTGTCTTTGTCGCGAATGTCAGGTTGGCCAGATACGACTTTAGGTTGCCCTTAATAATTTTGTACAGCTCGTTCTCCGGGATTCTTTGCCTCAGTCGGAACGTTAGGTCGTGGACGTCAGCATAGTATCGCATCGAAGCTCTCTTGGGGCCGCTGCTTCCGCTCCATAATCTCGCTTATTACCTCGTAGTCTGACTCTGCCGACTAAATTGAGATACAATTTCCCTCTTCAACCCAAAATAGACAAACGACTCATCATCGGCGTGATCTTCCAGCACCTGCCAATACCACTTGAGAGCGGGCCCTGAAACTAAACAGTGGAAATCGGAAAACAACTGCTGATAGGACAACTGATATTGTACGCGCATTCGTTTCAACCTGAAAACAAAACTTTCCACCGTCATCCCCTTTGCTGATCCGTCGAACTTAAGGTGCCATTTGTCTAAATCTACTTTCTTTCGCCCAGAATAGCTGGAGTGGCCGTTGCCTATATCTGTGTGGTTCGCGGTGCTGTGCTGGTTCGTGGTGGCATCCCTATCTTGTCCTGGCGGTGGAGGAGCTGATACAGCAGGAGCGCGCATAGATGTCTCCACATGAGCGGCACGATACCTTTCGCACTTCGCCCATGTGATGATTCATCTCAGCGTTCTGCTGCACCATCCTAGCTGCTCGATGCGCTCTTCTACCGATGCCTGCGTGCGTCTGTCTCCGCCAGTCCCCGCCACACCTGCCCTGGGGTTTTGTATCCCTTCACCTCCAACAGCTCCCTCCTCGGTGTCCGACATTTCCAACAACCTTTCCAATTCTGTGAAAAATTCAGCGAGCGATCCGACGAGTTTATGACAACTCTATCACTAACCGAAACCGCTGCTTGCCCAACTACCCCAGCAGTGCAAAGATTCCAGAGGTCTATTGGAACGAAATCGGCTGGTAATTCGATTCCTGTGTCGATTTGATTGAATAAATGACGGAAGTAAAGAGGGATGAATATTTCTAACTTTGTTATGCCATTTATTCAGGAAATTGGCCTTTATAATTCTCATAAACCCTGCAAGGAAAATTAAATCAACCTTATGTTGAACAAGAATTTCATGAATTTTATCAGTACCACCTCGTTCTCTAAACCCTTTGCTACGCTACGCGTAATTCACCTGTTGCTCCCTAACAGTCCTAAAACCCTCTTTGGAATCACCCCCTGGTTCTTGGACTTGTCCATAAACTAAGGGACTGGTATCAAAAGGGAGTCCGCAACCTGACTACCGAAAACGTAATGAAAAAAAAAACGACAAACTCCAAAGTTGGACAAAGGAAAATAAAAAAAATAAAACCGAAGCGCTTTTGTACCCAAAGTATAACAGCAAAAAAAATTTTAAATTCAACGGTTATTTCACCTATGGATTTATTTCTTAAATCGGAGTTTAAAAAAAATTTGAAATAAACGGCCGCAATTCAAATGGTAAAAATAGTATGAAAGAAATATATGTATGTGTGTATATATATAAAAAGTGTATAAAAAGATACGTATGTGTATAAAGGGTAAAAAAATATGTGCAAAATTCAAAAATGGACAATTCTTAAAGTAAATGTATGTATATGTATTTAAATGGGTAAAATTTAAAGAGGCAAACAAATTCAAAATAAATAGCGGCGATAAAAAACCTTTGACGGTGTGTACCGATATATGTATATAAAACGCTTGTCTGATATTAATCCAAACAACTAAAAACAATCAGAAAGATTAGAAAATTTATGAATTTCAATAATTGTTTTGGGTTTAAAAAAACTGTTGTGCAGAATGACAGCAAAAATTCAAACAAAAAGAAAAAAAAAAAACGAATTCAAGAAAAATTCTTAAAAATATACATATAAAAAAAATTGCCAATATAATAGTAAATTTTTCAATGATTTCCTCAAAACGCTAGAGAAACTCTAAAAGACAATTTTTGTAGATAAAACCTCAAAGAGTAGCAATAAAACCAGGGAAATATATAAAAATTCAGAAAACTATATTCTGTAATACGTTTGTGTTTCAAAATAACCTAAAAAGCAATAATATTAAATTGTAAAAAAAAATTTATAAAAAAGTAAAAAAACTTCAAATAAGTGTTAAAAAAATAATGATAAACCTGTCTGTTTACAAAAAAATTCCGACAACTAAAAATAGAAAAACAAAAGACTAAGTCTATTCAATAAAGTTCCTAAAAACTTTACTCTTATTCAAAAAACGAAAATTTCAAAAGTTTATCTTCTTCTAATGTATTCACTGTTGGTGCATTCTGGTGTTGTCCTAGCCCGATGGACTCGGTGGGTAAGCTGGGTAAAGTAATGATGTATTCTGTCCAAGGTCAATGTCGTCTAATCCCCTCTTAGTTATGAAATGTGGCACTACAGCGTCTTAAGAACGAGCTCAAGACGTGCTTGCCACAATTCACCTTTACCCTGTCAAATTATCTACCCCCTGCAAACGTACAAAAACCTCACATTCGTACGGTGCTGGACCATACGCATGGCAGCTGATGTAGCTTGCAACAAAACAAAAATAAAAAAAAACAATCGTCTTAAAGTACTGTCGATGACTTCTGATACCACTTTTCAAAAACGTTGGAATTCTTAGAAGGAACTCAGAAATCACCGCCAGCACTCCCCAACTGGTTTATCACTTGGGCACATATCGCTCGTTGCTGACAACAAGCGATGTTGCCCTCGTTACCCTGAATCTGTCCGCGAGAAGGAAAATTAAGAAAATAGATAAGGTAGTGAAAACCTGAAAATAGTATACTGAAAAGCAAGTTGAGGTGAAAGGAAAGAAAAATTGGAAAATAAAAGAAACGAAATATGAGAAAAATTGAAAATTACTAGTGGGCTATATCTTTGGGTGCCATTGTTGCGTAACTGCCTGGTACGGGAGAGGAGGAGTGGCGGAGTGGCATGGTAGTAGCCCGGCTGAGGCTCGTCGGCTTTGAGGCGCGGTTCTTGCCACTTCTCCTTTCCCAACAGTTGCATAGCAAAATTTAGGTTCATGACTGTGGAAAGAATTTAAACAAAGGAAGAGAAAGAAATATAGTAAAGCGGGCGAAAACCTGTCCGAGTCAGGTAGAGCCGTCCCACCCCTCCTGTTCACATGATGTGACCAGCCTTCGAACTCTACTATGGCTCCGCTTCCCGAGTAGAGTTCCCTTTATCCTGACTAATGTCCGTCTCTACGTCTTTACGTCCCTTCTATTACCTACTCAATTACCCCAACTTACTATCAGTCACCACAAGGGCAACACCTGCACCAACAACTTGAAGCCTTTAGTCAGACATGTTTTACCTATGTCTTACCAAAAAAATCAAAATTTCAGCCCATGCACACGAACTAAATAATAATTACGCAAAACTTTCGTTTCCAATTTACAATTTAATAATATCAACTATTTCTATAAAAATGTATTGAAAACCTATTCTTCCTATCTGGTTATTCGTATATAAATTAAATTCAATTATTACTTCTATCTATTAATACTTATTCTAATTTCATACAATTAACTTTTCCTTTCTTTCGCGTACTTTATATTCTAATTTTTAGATACTGCCTAAACTAACTATTTGTGTACAAACATACGTATAAACATGTGTATACTTGCACGCTTGTGTGTGCGCTCACTCCCAAACAAATGTTAAAATTAACTATAGGTGTGTGTGGGTGATATTTTACTCTGAGATGGTAATTTTACAAATGTACGTGGGTTTTTTTTTCTTTTATGAAAAACTCACCTCGCTCAGAACTCCGAGTTGGTACCAAATCGTTGTGCGGAGCTGAAAGTAAAAAAGGAAAAAATAAACAACATATGCAGATCAATGGAATTTTTATTCTGTTACAGGTCTTTGGCCGATTGACCGTGGTCACGGCTAATCCTATGCACACATCCTATGTTGATGAATGTGGCCGATGATGCTGTGCTCTATGTTGCTATCTACGTGGGTGGTTGTGCCAGTAAGTGTTTAGCAACAAGTTGGCGACGATCGATGTTGCGTAACAAAAGAAACGTAAAAATGTTGGTAATGCAGCTGATGCAACCCGTTGCCAAAATTTGTTGTGTTGTGAATATACAAGTGTTTTGTATTACATCTTGTTGGTTTTGTGAAGAATGTATGGTGTTGCGTGTTTTCGGTCATATGTTTGAGCTCGAATGTGACTTTGTGGAAATTTTTCTGGCTGTGTTATGTGCGTGTGCTTGTGTGTGTTGGTGTTCGTCGATTTTGGCGCTAATCCGTTTGAACGCTTTTGTCCAATATAGCCACGTTAGCTGCCCTTTTGGCCAGAAACCAATCCCTTAATTGGACAATTTACCCCTTTTGTATGTGTGGTTGGTATTTTTTTGTTGTTTTGCTTGTTTTCTTCGACCAAATAACTTTGTATCCTTTTGTACGTTTTTGGGTGTGATTTTGTGTAACTATATGTAAAAAGATGTCGCGGCCTTCGGCTGGCTTCGTGCGCTGCAACAAGAGAACTCATATATATTTTTAAATATTTTTAGTTTTAAGAATTTTTGTTTAAAATTTGTTTCTTTATTTTAAATTAAATTTAGCTATTTCGTTTTTCTTCCTTTAAATTTAAAATGACTTTAAAAAAAATATTTCAATTATCTCCGATATTTTCTTCCTCTTTTAATCTACCTTTTATTTGCATATGTGCTCGTGTAAATATATATGTATATACATATGTACACGTAAGTGCCCTTATCCATATTTTAATATTTATGAATTTTAAATTCAAACCAAATTCCATCGAATAAAAATCAAACAAAATAAAAATTCACAACAAATATTTCGACGGGAATACAATGAAAAATAGTGTTTACACCGAAAACGGTCAAAATTTAAAAGGGAATTTTGGGCCAAAAAGGTTTAGCTTGATAATAGAGGAATGATTTTTGGATAAAAGTGCCAAAGAAATATTTATGAAAAACTCTACTTTCGCAAATTGGACTTAAGTTGCGCCGATTTAACGATTCAAAACTATTTTTAACTCAATTAATTTTTTTATAAAATTCCAAAAATAAAATGGTTTACTAACAACTCTCTGGTTTCACAAAATTTAACAAAAAAAAATGTTTAGTTTCAAACAAAATTATTTAAACCAAGATTCAAAAAAAATGTTCTAATAAAAGGAAAAAGGTTTAAAAAAAATCACGGGTAAAAAAAAAAAGGCTTTTCAAAAAAAATTTCAAATCTCACACCTTGACTTACCGGTGACGTTGCTGCTTTCTTGAGGGGATTTTTCCACGGCCTGTGGTGGCGGTTCTCCTTGCTCGGCGGTGGAGGGAGGATTCCCTGGTATCAAGGTTCACTCTTATTTTATTCGCTCGCGTTGACTTTTAGCGTGAAACCGCACTTTAAAAAAGACTTTGTCACTCGCGCACCCACACTTAAAGGTGAACAAAACGCACTTTGAATACAAAACTTTGTGAACACTTTTGGCACTAGTTAAGACCGCGACTTTCCGATTTTGAATGCTGTTGATCAGCGGGACCCCCTTTTATACCCACTAACCCTTGCGGCGTTTAGGACACCGTAAGTAACGAATCGCATGCCTGCTTTGGTTAAACCAATCCGCGTTCCCCCTTAAGCGGCATGTATATGCACATATGTGCAAGCAGCACTTTAACCCACTCATTCAAATAAGCATCCGCTTTGCTAATATCGTAAGTGCATAAGGTGGTTCGGTTAGCGGCTGCCTGTCCATCTGTTCATATACCCGCTTGCGCGTAGTCAGAGAAATCTTCAAAGGCTGCCGTTACAGGCTTGGGGCACGAACCGACGACCCTGATATTAATATTCTCATGCTCTACCGACTGAGCTAGCCGGACTACTGAAATATTTAAATTTATAAAACGAAATGTTTGTGGTTTGAATGTCTGAACATCAATCTTATTTATTAAACAAATTCTTTCTCTTTTATAGATACGTTCTTAACCTACACATTCATAATTACCTTAATACTAAAAATATGTACATTTGTATTAACACTAATCATACATGTAAATTTGTATACACGGTTTGCATACATGTAGATTTGAAGGCATGGTATGCTTACCTGTAGATTTGTATGCATAGTCTGCATACATGTAGATTTGTATGCACGCTATGCATATATGTAGATTTGTATGCATAGTCTGCAATCATGTAGATTTGTATGCATGCTATGCATATATGTAAATATGTATGCATTCGTCAGCAAATCGATATTCTGTCTGGTTAATTCTCATGATTGGTTGTATGTAAATATTTTGGTGAGAAACTAAAATTGATAATAAGCAGAATTTATTATTTGTGAACAGAGAAGAGTTTCATATTCGGCATTCCATTGATGTTAGGTAACCGCTGTGTTAGGTCAATAATTTGTATAATATTGTAATATGATTGAGCTGTTAAAAATGTGTTGCATAGGAGTTCATGATGCGTAATGCCGCAAAATGTATTGCATAGGTGGGCATAGACGATTAATGCTACACCATCCGCCTTAGAAAAAGAGGATTTTATAAATGTTTTGTGAACAATTGTATAAGACTCTTTGTTTGCATTTAGATGATTTTTATATTTTATTGTAACTTAATATTGTATTGAAAGAGTTTTTGTATTTAATTTCTGATTTGCTGACCTTCATACTTTTATTATTTGCATCTTACATATATATATATTTTTTGTTTTTGTACAAGTCCCTTTTTTTCAAAATTTAAAATTTTTAGACATAGAAATTTTTAAATTTTACTTATTTTATTCTTTTTATTGCCGGATTCTAAATGTGTCGACCCATCTAAAATCCGCTTGTTTTTAGAAGCTTTTATTAATTAATCGGGTAAATTGGAATGATTATTTGTTTTAAATTAACAAAAGATATTTTAAATGGGTTTAAGTCTATTCTTATTGACTATTATTTCTTTTGTTTTGTTTGTACTATCTCTATTTCCTATACTATTAGGTATTAACGTATAATTATAATTTTTGTCTATACTTTTTACTTTATAACTTCCTTTGTATTTATTATCTAGCTTATGGCTAGCTTCTTCTCTTACTAATACTAAATCTCCTAATTTTATTTTCTTACTGGTGCTACTTTTGTCGTAAGTGACTTTTTGTTTTTCTTTAGCTTCTTTCACTAATTTTCGAGCTCTTTGATGTGCTATTTGAAGTCTATATTTAATTTCCTTATCATATGCCTCGTGATTATATACTGGACTTATTTTATTCTCGTTTAAGAATTCGTACATCGGGGGATTTTTCGCAACTATAAGCTCGTAATGGCAATATCCGTGTACGGTCGATGGGGTCGTGTTGTAGCAGTACGCGAAATATTTTAGGTATTCATCCCAATCATCTTTGTCACTGGATATGTATTAACGTACATATTCATTAAACGTTCTATGACTACGCTCTACAGTGCCCAAAGTTTGATGATGGTATGGTGTTGAGGAGTTTTTGTGCTCATCTTTTAGCAATTTGCACAGCTCTTCGAATAATTTATTTTTGTATTCGGTTCCCATATCTGTTAGGATTGTTTTCATGGGACCATAAATCAAAATGAAATGCTCGAATATAGCTTTAGCAACTGTTATCGCATGTTTGCTCGGGACTGGGATTGTTACCAAGTATTTTGTGAGATCGCATATAATGGTAACTGCGTATTCGTTTCCTTGGCAATGGTCCGACCGTATCGATCTGTACTATATCGAAAGCCCTCGGAGGTGTCTCCGTTATTGTCATTGGCTCTTTTATATGCTTATTTGTTTTATTCTTCTTACAGTGGATGCAGTTATTTACGTATTTCTTTATGTCGCCTCGCATATTTTTCCAGCAATAGCTTTGTTTGATTTTCTTTATCATGCGATTTATTCCTGGGTGGCCACCACTAATAGGATCGTCATGATATTTCTGCAAAATTTCTCTAATTTTACCGGGACTAGTCACGTACACAACCTCTGGGGTTAGTGAAAATGTTAATTTTTTGAGAACCCTATTTCCTAATTCAATAAATTTTCCTACTCGAGTATAATTACTTTTAAACAATTTGTCCCCTAAAGACAACTGTATCTTTTCAAGTCCTAAATTGGCGGCTTCTTTTTCGATCCTGATAAAGAATTGTCTTTAGTCAATTTTATCATCTACAATTAGGTTGCTTGTATTTATAGTGCTACAAATTTTCTTTCCCTTTTTGAAATATAATTTCGGGGGATTGAAAACGAGCCTGACATGGCTTTTTACTTCAAATTTTTTTAGCGCTTCATATATTTTGGGGTTCTCAGTGTGACTTTCTTGAATTTTAGCAATATATTTTATATTTTTAGCTGTTGATCTAGTTGTGACTTTCATTATTTTGCATGCTTCCACTGACATTTCTTTTAAATTTGTTATGTTAATGCGGGACAATGCGTCCGCGATGTGATTTTCTTTTCCAGCAATGTACTCCACTTCGAAATCATACTCCTCTAAATCAAGTCTTATTCGTGTTAACTTAGATGAAGGGCTTTTCATCGAGAAAAGGTATGTTAAGGGGCGATGGTCGGTTTTAATTTTGAATTTTCTGCCATAAACGTATGGTCTGAAGAAGGTTATGACCCAATGGATTGCTGCTAGTTCTTTTTCTATTGTAGCTTTATTTGTTTCGCCTTTTGTGAAGGATCTAGAAGCGTAAGCAATTGGTAACTGTTTGCCGTCATGTTCTTGGCTAAGGACTGCTCCGCAAGCATACCCACTAGCGTCTGTTGTTATGCAGAATTCTTTATTGAAGTCGGGCTATTGCAAAAGTGTTGGGCTGATTAATGCTTCCTTTAAATAGACAAAAGCTTTTTGACATTCTTCTGTCCAGTCGAAGGAAACGTTCTTTTTGCAAAGCCTAGTTAATTTTCTTGAGTATTCTGCGAAATTCGGTACAAATCTTTTGTAATAATTGCAGAACGCTACGAATCTTTTAACTTCATCTGCTGTTTTTGGTGTTGGGTAAATTTGAACTGTTTCAAATTTGCTTGGGTCGGGTAGTAGGCATTTATCTGGATGCAATTTTAAGTTGTATTTCCTACAAGTGGAGAAAACATCTCTTAAGTTTTTCAGCATGTATTTTTCTGAACACCCTAGTACAACTAAATCATCCATATATAGGAATGCTTGTGATGGTTTGAGGCCTGCAAATGCCAGTGTCATCATTCTTTGGAATGAGTTTGGTGCTACTTTTAATCCATAGGGTAGTCTTTTAAATCTATATGTACCATTTTCTGCTGTGAACGAGGTTATATCTCTAGAATCTTGGTGTAATTCTATTTGGTGGAAACCTGACACCTGACATAAGGTCAAGGCATGAAAAATATTTTGCTCTTCCAAGTTGGTCTAAAATATCGTCAATTCTTGGAAGTGGGAATTTATCCGCTGCTAGTTTTTTGTTTACTTGTCTGTAGTCAACTACCAGTCTCCATCTTTTTTCAATATTACCTGGTAGTGATTTTTTAGGTACCAGTAAAATTGGGCTGTTATACTCTGATATTGAGGGTTCTATAATGTCATCTTCGATCAATTTATTAACCTGTTTGCTTATTTCCCCTTTTTGTGTCTCGGGCAATCTATAGTTTTTTATGTATACTGGTGTGTCATCTTTCATGTGTAATTTTTGCTTATAAAAATTATTAGAGGAAATTGGTTCTGTTTCCAGTGCAAATATGTCTATGAATTCTGTGCAAATGAGGTTAGTTGTGAATTGACAAATTTCGGGAAATTTTTAGTTAATCTTTTCATTTTTCTGTGTTATTACTCTGTTTAGTGTGTGTGTTTGTTTTAATTAAATTGTAGTCATCTAAATTTTCAGTATATATTTTGTAATTTTGAATAGTTGTGTTTTTATGTGTGGTGTTTATAATTCTGACAAAAGTTTTGTTCTTTATTTGTGATTGTGTTCGCTATGAAAATGCCTTCAGATAATTGTTGATGGGGTATGAAGATGGTTTTATTATCAGTGTTTACTGTTACTTCTCTAATGACTTCAGATCTAGCAGGGATCGTAATTGTGTTAGCAGACAGGTAATTTGTTAGGTACATTGTGATTGTTTAGGGGAAGTCATATGGTCTTAGGATTAGTTTATCCTCTGTTTTGCCATAATCTAGAATACAATTATATTTCTTTATAAAGTCCAAACCTATTATTCCATCTCACGGTATTGGAAAGTCGTCTTCTACGACGTGAAATTTATGATAAATTAGAAGGTCATCGCCTTTTAAATCAGCTTTAATTGTGCCTAATGTACTGATTATACCCTGACCAATGCCCTTTAGGTCTGTTATTTGTTCTGTATTTATTTTTGTATGATTAAGTACTTGGTTCTTTTTAATTATGGAGATATCTGCTCCTGTGTCTACTAAAAAATTTGAAATTGAGTTATTTAATGATGTTTTTGTAGATATATAACTATTTAAGCGTAAATTTAGTACACATATTTTCCTATCTACTGATTTTGAAGTGGAGTTTCTTGGTTTTCCTGCTGGGTGCAATTTCGCACGTTACGCGTCTGATTGTACTGTCTGTTGTCATTTTGGGTTTTTGCTCCTCTTTGGGCATTATTATTTGTTCTCGAATTATTATTGTATCTCGGCTGTGGTCGAAATCTTCTGCGTCGGTAATTCCCATAGTTGTACCTTCGGTAACCTCCACGGAAGTTACTTCGATATTGATTTTGTTGCCGTATATTTAAAATTGTGTTCGAGCTGCCTGTGATTTCCGTGCAGCTGTTTGTGAATTTTGAAATTGCGTCGTTCATTGTTGTGAACGTTCCCGATTGCATAATCATTTTCACTTTATCATTGCAGCAGTTCTTGCGCATAGCTTTGACTGCTGCTTGGGTAGCATATCTTGTTGCCAACTCTGGGTTTAATCCGTCCGAGATATAGGCTCCCTCCAATGACCTAGTTATCTTTTCTATCTCTTCAGTGTATTGATTTGCAGTTTTGCTACGCTGTTGGATATTCAGAAGTTTTGCTGTCAAAACTTCTACTGATTCGCCTTTGATTGCAGTTTTTAATTTTAGTTTTATTTGTGCTATTGTATTCTCATTACTTATGAAATTTCTTGCCGTGCCTTTTAGCTAAGTCTTTATCATGGTTATAGCTATGGCTTCATGATTATCCTTGATTTGGTCGAGGATATCGAGGGCATCTAAGAAACTATGCAAATTGCCAGGCTTGCCGTCAAACTCTGGCAGCACTGATGAGGCGGTTTTGATGAGTTCTACTACGGTTTGTGGCATTGTGATATTTATGAGTGGGATTTCTAGTCGTTTATTTTCTTCTATTGACGAAGTGTGACTCAATGCTGGTGATGGGGTGCGAATTTTGGACAATTCAATTAGAATTGAGTTATAGTCAATTTGGAGTTTTTCTTCTACTGTAGTTGGTATAGTTATTTCTATGTTGTATCTAGCTAAAGAGGATACCAATTTGTCTCGTACGTGGGAAAAGAATTGGTATGCTTCTGCTTGGTGTTCTGTACTGAGTATATTATTTCCCCTATTGATTACCTGTCCTATATTATTTAGGGCTTCTACGATCGTGTTTAAGTGTTTCACTATAGTTTCTGGCTTTATCGTGATGTATTATTTATGCACTTGTATGCTTTTTCTGCCTTAATTTTCTCTTCGGATAATGCTTCAAAGATTTGTTCCCATTTGTTCATTTCTATCTTGGGGAAGCATGAGTGAGAAAAAAAATTCTAAATTTGAAGGGTTTTTATGAGGACGAGCTAATCATTCCAATTTACTGAGAAAATGTTTACGTTCATTTGTACTGAGAATATTTTTATTTATTTTTTATTTCTTAATTCTCTAATTTTTTCTTTTAATTTTATTCTATCTTCCTTATTGGTTGTAATATTTAATAATTAAAAAGTTTCAGCTATTTCCTTCTTTTTTTTAAATTGTTTACCTTCCCGTTTTCTTCTTCTTTTTATTGTCGGGGAAGGTATTATAGGAATTTCTTCCTTCTTGTAAAGTTTGTTTCGTCGCCGATACTCACCTATTGTAATCTGTGTTGGACCTTGCTTAGCTGTTTTATTTTTTTTAACTTCGTCTGCGATTTTTATAAATTCCTTAATGGTGTCTTCGCACTTTTTAAAGATTTTATGAAAATCTTCCTCAGTTTTTATTTCTTGAATACTAAAGCAGATAGCTGAGCTTTTTCTTTTTTTTGGTTTGAATCAAAAAAAATTGGTCAAAATTCTACATATATATATTCTTCCTATTTTTTTTGATTAATTATAAGTCCTATTTTTAAAAACAAAATTCCTAAGCAAAAACTTTCGTTTTTGCTCACAGTTTAGCGTCCATAAAGGCCGCCCAATTTGTTTCTAAATATACTTATGATATGCCGCTTTTCGCCAATCATGATGCCAGTTTAAATCGTAGTGCAAAGTTGTATACCGTCAGTCGAGTTGAAATATTATTCCACTTTTTCTATGCGCATCCAATTGTATCCAAATTTGTGTGTCGCCAGTTTGGTTGAAATGTTATTCCACTTCTTCTATGCGCAATCAGCTGCGTCCAAATTTGTGTGTCGCCAGTTTGATTGAAATGTTTTTTAAAAAACGTAATATCCGTTCATGCTCCTTGTCCAAGTAAAATATTCGCCAGTGTTCTTCATCTAGTATTCGCCAGTGCTCTTAATTAGTGTAAAAATTATATTGCTAGGACTTTTTGTTTGGCACTAATGTGTGCCCATTAAATTTTGACTATTATATTTAATATTTTAATATTTGACTAAAAACTTGGCAGGATATCTGTTCAGCAAGATCTAGCGATCTGCTTAATGAGCAAATTTTCAGCTAATTGAAGATCAGGCTGGCAGGATCGCCATGAAATATTTAAATTTATAAAACGAAATGTTTGTTGTTTGAATGTCTGAACATCAATCTTATTTATTAAACAAATTCTTCCTCTTTTATAGATACATTCTTAACCTACACATTCATAATTACCTTAATACTAAAAATATGTACATTTGTATTAACACTAATCATACATGTAAATTTGTATACACGGTATGCATACATGTAGATTTGTAAGCATGGTATGCTTACCTGTAGATTTGTATGCATAGTCTGCATACATGTAGATTTGTATGCACGCTATGCATATAAATAGATTTGTATGCATAGTCTGCATGCATGTAGATTTGTATGCATGCTATGCATATATGTAAATATGTATGCATTCGTCAGCAAATCGATATTCTGTCTGGTTAATTCTCATGATTGGTTGTATGTAAATATTTTGGTGAGAAACTAAAATTGATAATAAGCAGAATTTATTATTTGTGAACAGAGAAGAGTTTCATATTCGGCATTCCATTGATGTTAGGTAACCGCTGTGTTAGGTCAATAATTTGTATAATATTGTAATATGATTGAGCTGTTAAAAATGTGTTGCATAGGAGTTCATGATGCGTAATGCCGCAAAATGTATTGCATAGATGGCCATAGACGATTAATGCTACACCATCCGCCTTAGAAAAAGAGGATTATATAAATGTTTTGTGAACAATTGTATAAGACTCTTTGTTTGCATTTAGATGATTTTTATATTTTATTGTAACTTAATATTGTATTGAAAGAGTTTTTGTATTTAATTTCTGATTTGCTGACCTTCATACTTTTATTATTTGCATCTTACATATATATATTTTTTTTGTTTTTGTACAAGTCCCTTTTTTTCAAAATTTAAAATTTTTAGACAGAAATTTTTAAATTTTACTTATTTTATTCTTTTTATTGCCGGATTCTAAATGTGTCGACCCATCTAAAATCCGCTTGTTTTTGGAAGCTTTTATTAATTAATCGGGTAAATTGGAATGATTATTTGTTTTAAATTAACAAAAGATATTTTAAATGGGTTTAAGTCTATTCTTATTGACTATTATTTCTTTTGTTTTGTTTGTACTATCTCTATTTCCTATACTATTAGGTATTAACGTATAATTATAATTTTTGTCCATACTTTTTACTTTATAACTTCCTTTGTATTTATTATCTAGCTTATGGCTAGCTTCTTCTCATACTAATACTAAATCTTCTAATTTTATTTTCTTACTGGTGCTACTTTTGTCGTAAGTGACTTTTTGTTTTTCTTTAGCTTCTTTCACTAATTTTCGAGCTCTTTGTTGTGCTATTTGAAGTCTATATTTAATTTCCTTATCATATGCCTCGTGATTATATACTGGACTTATTTTATTCTCGTTTAAGAATTCGTACATCGGCGGATTTTTCGCAAATATAAGCTCGTAAGGGCAATATCCGTGTACGGTCGATGGGGTCGTGTTGTAGCAGTACGCGAAATATTTTAGGTATTCATCCCAATCATCTTTGTCACTGGATATGTATGAACGTACATATTCATTAAACGTTCTATGACTACGCTTACAGTGCCCAAAGTTTGATGATGGTATGGTGTTGAGGAGTTTTTGTGCTCATCTTTTAGCAATTTGCACAGCTCTTCGAATAATTTATTTTTGTATTCGGTTCCCATATCTGTTAGGATTGTTTTCATGGGACCATAAATCAAAATGAAATGCTCGAATATAGCTTTAGCAACTGTTATCGCATGTTTGCTCGGGACTGGGATTGTTACCAAGTATTTTGTGAGATCGCATATAATGGTAACTGCGTATTCGTTTCCGTTTATTGACCTTGGCAATGGTCCGACCGTATCGATCTGTACTATATCGAAAGCCCTCAAAGGTGTCTCCGTTATTGTCATTGGCTCTTTTATATGCTTATTTGTTTTATTCTTCTTACAGTGGATGCAGTTATTTACGTATTTCTTTATGTCGCCTCGCATATTTTTCCAGCAATAGCTTTGTTTGATTTTCTTTATCATGCGATTTATTCCTGGGTGGCCACCACTAATAGGATCGTCATGATATTTCTGCAAAATTTCTCTAATTTTACCGGGACTAGTCACGTACACAACCTCTGGGGTTAGTGAAAATGTTAATTTTTTGAGAACCCTATTTCCTAATTCAATAAATTTTCCTACTCGAGTATAATTACTTTTAAACAATTTGTCCCCTAAAGACAACTGTATCTTTTCAAGTCCTAAATTGGCGGCTTCTTTTTCGATCCTGATAAAGAATTGTCTTTAGTCAATTTTATCATCTACAATTAGGTTGCTTGTATGTATAGTGCTACAAATTTTCTTTCCCTTTTTGAAATATAATTTCGGGGGATTGAAAACGAGCCTGACATGGCTTTTTACTTCAAATTTTTTTAGCGCTTCATATATTTTGGGGTTCTCAGTGTGACTTTCTTGAATTTTAGCATTATTTTTTATATTTTTAGCTGTTGATCTAGTTGTGACTTTCATTATTTTGCATGCTTCCACTGACATTTCTTTTAAATTTGTTATGTTAATGCGGGACAATGCGTCCGCGATGTGATTTTCTTTTCTTGTACTCCACTTCGAAATCATACTCATCTAAATCAAGTCTTATTCGTGTTAACTTAGATGAAGGGCTTTTCATCGAGAAAAGGTATGTTAAGGGGCGATGGTCGGTTTTAATTTTGAATTTTCTGCCATAAACGTATGGTCTGAAGAAGGTTATGGACCAATGGATTGCTGCTAGTTCTTTTTCTATTGTAGCTTTATTTGTTTCGCCTTTTGTGAAGGATCTAGAAGCGTAAGCAATTGGTAACTGTTTGCCGTCATGTTCTTGGCTAAGGACTGCCCCGCAAGCATACCCACTAGCGTTTGTGGTTATGCAGAATTCTTTATTGAAGTCGGGCTATTGCAAAAGTTTTGGGCTGATTAATGCTTCTTTTAAATAGACAAAAGCTTTTTGACATTCTTCTGTCCAGTCGAAGGAAACGTTCTTTTTGCAAAGCCTAGTTAATTTTCTTGAGTATTCTGCGAAATTCGGTACAAATCTTTTGTAATAATTGCAGAACGCTACGAATCTTTTAACTTCATCTGCTGTTTTTGGTGTTGGGTAATTTTGAACTGTTTCAAATTTGCTTGGGTCGGGTAGTATTCCCTCGCTTGTGCATTTATGTCCTAAATAAGTTACCTCTTCGCTGAAGAATAGGCATTTATCTGGATGCAATTTTAAGTTGTATTTCCTACAAGTGGAGAAAACATCTCTTAAGTTTTTCAGCATGTGTTTTTCTGAACACCCTAGTACAACTAAATCATCCATATATAGAAATGCTTGTGATGGTTTGAGGCCTGCAAATGCCAGTGTCATCATTCTTTGGAATGAGTTTGGTGCTACTTTTAATCCATAGGGTAGTCTTTTAAAGCTATATGTACCATTTTCTGCTGTGAACGAGGTTATATCTCTAGAATCTTGGTGTAATTCTATTTGGTGGAAACCTGACATAAGGTTAAGGCAAGAAAAATATTTTGCTCTTCCAAGTTGGTCTAAAATATCGTCAATTCTTGGAAGTGGGAATTTATCCGCTGCTAGTTTTTTGTTTACTTGTCTGTAGTCAACTACCAGTCTCCATCTTTTTTCAGTATTAACTGGTAGTGTTTTTTTAGGTACCAGTAAAATTGGGCTGTTATACTCTGATATTGAGGGTTCTATAATGTCATCTTCGATCAATTTATTAACCTGTTTGCTTATTTCCCCTTTTTGTGTCTCGGGCAATCTATAGTTTTTTATGTATACTGGTGTGTCATCTTTCATGTGTAATTTTTGCTTATAAAAATTATTAGAGGAAATTGGTTCTGTTTCCAGTGCAAATATATCTATGAATTCTGTGCATAATGAAATTACTTGTGAATTGACAAATTTCGGGAAATTTTTAGTTAATATTTTTAATTTTTCTGTGTTATTACTCTGTTTAGTGTATGTGTTTGTTTTAATTAAATTGTAGTCATCTCAATTTTCAGTATTTATTTTGTAATTTTGAATAGTTGTGTTTTTATGTGTGGTGTTTATAATTCTGACAAAAGTTTGGTCTTTATTTGTGATTGTGTTCGCTATGAAAATGCCTTCAGATAATTGTTGATGGGGTATGAAGATGGTTTTATTATCAGTGTTTACTGTTACTTCTCTAATGACTGCAGACCTAGCAGGGATCGTAATTGTGTTAGCAGACAGGTAATTTGTTAGGTACATTGTGATTGTTTAGGGGAAGTCATATGGTCTTAGGATTAGTTTATCATCTGTTTTGCCATAATCTAGAATACAATTATATTTCCTTATAAAGTCCAAACCTATTATTCCATCGCACGGTATTGGAAAGTCGTCTTCTACGACGTGAAATTTATGATAAATTAGAAGGTCATCGCCTTTTAAATCAGCTTTAATTGTGCCTAATGTACTGATTATACCCTGACCAATGCCCTTTAGGTCTGTTATTTGTTCTGTATTTATTATTGTATGATTAAGTACTTGATTCTTTTTAATTATGGCGATATCTGCTCCCGTGTCTATTAAAAAATTTGAAATTGAGTTATTTAATGATGTTTTTGTAGATATATAACTATTTAAGTGTAAATTTAGTACACATATTTTCCTATCTACTGATTTTGAAGTGGAGTTTCTTAGTTTTCCTGCTGTGTACAATTTCGCACGTTACGCGTCTGATTGTACTGTCTGTTGTCATTTTGGGCTTTTGCTCCTCTATGGGCATTATTATTTGTTCTCGAATTATTATTGTATCTCGGCTGTGGTCTAAATCTTCTGCCTCGGTAATTCCCATAGTTGTTACTTCGGTAACCTCCACGGAAATCACTTCGATATTGATTTTGTTGCCGTATATTTAAAATTGTGTTCGAGCTGCCTGTGATTTCCGTGCAGCTGTTTGTGAATTTTGAAATTGCATCGTTCATTGTTGTGAACGTTCCCGCTTGCATAATCATTTTCACTTTATCATTGGAGCAGTTCTTGCGCATAGCTTTGACTGCTCCTTGGGTAGCATATCTTGTTGCCAGCTCTGGGTTTAATCCGTCCGAGATATAGGCTCCCTCCAATGACCTAGTTATCTTTTCTATCTCTTCAGTGTATTGATTTGCAGTTTTCCTACGCTGTTGGATATTCAGAAGTTTTGCTGTCAAAACTTCTACTGATTCGCCTTTGATTGCAGTTTTTAATTTTAGTTTTATTTGTGCGATTGTATTCTCATTACTTATGAAATTTCTTGCCGTGCCTTTTAGCTAAGTCTTTATCATGGTTATAGCTATGGCTTCATGATTATCCTTGATTTGGTCGAGGATATCGAGGGCATATAAGAAACTATGCAAATTGTCAGGCTTGCCGTCAAACTCTGGCAGCACTGATGAGGCGGTTTTGATGAATTCTACTACGGTTTGTGGCATTGTGATATTTATGAGTGGGATTTCTAGTCGTTTATTTTCTTCTATTGACGAAGTGTGACTCAATGCTGGTGATGGGGTGCGAATTTGGGACAATTCAATTAGAATTGAGTTAAAGTCAATTTGGAGTTTTTCTTCTACTGTAATTGGTATAGTTATTTCTATGTTGTATCTAGCTAAAGAGGATACCAATTTGTCTCGTACGTGGGAAAAGAATTGGTATGCTTCTGCTTGGTGTTTTGTACTGAGTATATTATTTACCCTATTGATTACCTGGCCTATATTATTTAGGGCTTCTACGATCGTGTTTAAGTGTTTCACTATAGTTTCTGGCTTTATCGTGATGTATTATTTATGCACTTGTATGCTTTTTCTGCCTTAATTTTCTCTTCGGATAATGCTTCAAAGATTTGTTCCCATTTGTTCATTTCTATCTTGGGGAAGCATGAGTGAGAAAAAAAATTCTAAATTTGAAGGGTTTTTATGAGGACGAGCTAATCATTCCAATTTACTGAGAAAATGTTTACGTTCATTTGTACTGATAATATTTTTATTTATTTTTTATTTCTTAATTCTCTAATTTTTTTCTTTTAATTTTATTCTATCTTCCTTATTGGTTGTAATATTTAATAATTTAAAAGTTTCAGCAATTTCCTTCTTTTTTTTTAGCGATTTTTATAAATTCCTTAATGGTGTCTTCGCACTTTTTAAAGATTTTATGAAAATCTTCCTCAGTTTTTATTTCTTGCGTACTAAAGCAGATAGCTGAGCTTTTTCTTTTTTTTTTTTGGTTTGAATTAAAAAAAATTGTTCAAAATTCTACATATATATATTCTTCCTATTTTTTTTTTGATTAATTATAAGTCCTATTTTTAAAAAAAAAAATTCCTAAGCAAAAACGAAAGTTTTTTAGCGTCCATAAAGGCCGCCCAATTTGTTTCTAAATATACTTATGATATGCCGCTTTTCGCCAATCATGATGCCAGTTTAAATCGTAGTGCAAAGTTGTATACCGTCAATCGAGTTGAAATATTATTCCACTTCTTCTATGCGCATCCAATTGTATCCAAATTTGTGTGTCGCCAGTTTGGTTGAAATGTTATTCCACTTCTTCTATGCGCAATCAGCTGCGTCCAAATTTGTGTGTCGCCAGTTTGCTTGAAATGTTTTTTAAAAAACGTAATATCCGTTCATGCTCCTTGTCCAAGTAAAATATTCGCCAGTGTTCTTCATCTAGTATTCGCCAGTGCTCTTGATTAGTGTAAACATTATATTGAACAATTCTCACCTGGTCTTTCTTCGCTACACTCCACTTCACTAAGTAAAAGGTTTAATAGTTTTTTTCTAAAACGTTATAAATATTTCACTTTAATCGTGCTAATTCTTTTACGTTTAGTTTGACTTTCAATGTTAATAACTAAACCACTCTAAATGAGATATATTTACAAGTGTTCAAACTAAATACAAATTCAAAGTATTAATTAAATTTATATAAAAGCAGCGCGTCCGCGTTTGCCGAGTGATAGACTTGACTGGTTTGACCAAATATCGTTGACGACGATGGCAGTGGTCGCTCGTTGGTGCCTTCCACTTCGTCGCGCACGGCTGCGCATACGTATATTTTGACGCCGTCTAAATATTTGTGAAGGCGACTTAGACATCCTGCCCGCCCTGCAGGGAGGTGCTTGTAAGCACCTTCTGCAGCTCCTGCAAGGCGCGGATGGTGGTATCCAAAGCGCGACTGGTATTGCGCCGTTGGCCTTGCGCCGTTTGCAGGCCGTCTGGGGTGCGCGCGATCGTGCGCTTGACCGTCCGTTTTGGTTTTGGGGTTGCTGCGGGTTTGGTCGCAGCGTGCGCCTTTTGTGCCCTACAGGCGCAGGTGGACTTTCTCTCTTCTCTTTTTCGGCCTGGGTTTCGGCTTCCGGGATGCTTGCTGTGTTGGGACCTTTCCTTGACCACGTTGACTTTTCGGTCCATTGTGCAGGAGGGTGTGATGCGCCAGACCGCACCTTTTGCACGACCCTCGGGAGTCGCATTCACCCGTTGTATGCGTGAGGGCTAAGCAATTATAGCAATAGCCCTGTGCCCTGGCCACGGTAGCACGCTGCGGTGGCCGCATCGCCTTAAAAGCCGGGCAGGTCCGCAGCGCGTGGTAGCGGTGGCAGAGCCGACACTGGAGGCAGTTATCGGTCTCTGCTGTGGGAGCCAGTGGACAGGCTGGTCGAGATGCCATGATGGTGTCGTCCTGAAAGCATAAGAGCAGAGAGAGAAACGAGAAGTAGTTGGATACAGCGGATGATACGGAAATTTAATTATACAGGGGAAACGTATATAAGTTAGAGCGCTGTGCTCGAAGAGTGCTCCATTGGAAGAAAGCACAGTTTAACTAAGGGGCGCATGACAAGCCCATTTTGGGTGCGAACCTCTACAACCCGGACATGGTTGTCAGATCCGAGGCGAACGTTCTCGATTCGTCCCAGACGCCACTCGGTGGGTGGGAGTGAATCATCTTTAATTACGACGAGGTCGCCTGGTTGAGGATTTCGCTGTGGCGTTTGCCATTTATAGCGTTTCTGAAGGTCCTTCAAATAATCCTCTTTCCAGCGTCGACTGAATTGCTGATGAAGCGATTTGAGCTTTTCCCATCGATTTATCCAGGAGAGGTCTTCCGCGTTTGGCTGAGGAATGGCTAATAGCGGTGCACCTCGAAGGAAGTGACCCGGAGTGAGCGCTGTGAAGTCAGCTAGGTCTGGAATTGAGAACTGCTTCAATATGCACCAACAGCGTCGTGAATTCTTCAAATGTAAACTTGTGGGATACAGCGGTTTTTTTGAAGTGGGTTTTAAAACTTTTTACTGCGGATTCCCACAAGCCGCCAATATGAGGGGCGCTGGGTGGAATATACTGCCAGTTTATTCCCTGGGGGGCATATTTCTGCACAATGTCCGCAGAGCATTCGTTAAGAAATTTAACGAAGTCGCGTTCGAGTGCGCGCTGAGCGCCAATGAACGTTTTACCATTGTCGCTCATCATTTTTGAGGGATAACCTCGTCTGCCAACGAATCGGGCGAATGCTGCGCGAAAGGCTTCAGTAGTAAGGTCCGAGCATAGCTCGAGGTGTACTGCCTTTGTGGAAAAACAGACGAATACAGCCACGTACCCTTTTATGATAGTGGTCGACCTCAGCACCGATGCTTTTATTTGGAATGGACCTGCAAAGTCTACTCCTGTTGTGGAAAAGGGAGTGAGAAATTGCAGCGCTCAGGTGGTAGAGCTGCCATTATTTGCGTGCGCGTTTTCTGTTTGAAAAGCGTGCAAGATTTGCATTGAAAAATGCAATTCTTTATAAGAGGCTTTAGTTTTGGTACGTAGTACTCTTGCCTCACCATTTGGAGCATTAACCGCATTTCTGCATGAAGAAGCAGGCGGTGTAAAAACTCCAGATACAACTGGCAGAGCCTTGAATCCGGAGGAAGGATTACTGGATGCTTCTCGTTGTATTGCATTGTAGAATGTTCCAATCGTCCACCGATACGTAGGAGTCCGTATCCATCCAGAAATGGATCAAGAGCCAGAAGGGAACTCTTTTTGCTTATTGGCATTTTGTTTTGTAAGGCGCTCTTTTCCGCCCTGAAATGGCGAGATTGTGCCATTGCCACAAGCCGCGTTTTCACATGTTGCAACTCTTTGTACGTCAGATGGGGATTATGTGTTGTTGCCACCGATTTGGATTTGTTGCAGGCATTGTTCGCAAAGCGGAACACGTATGCAGTCACACGGAGAGCTCGAGAGTATGAGGAGAAGCGTTGGAGAATATCGTCCTCTTCCTCGAGTGCGTGATATGCTTCGACCTTGCGTTTCTCGGGTGGAGAAGCGCTACCTGCTTTCGGCTTTGGCCATGCCGAAATGTGGCAAGAAAGCCATTGTGGTCCGTGCCACCAAAGTGAAGAGCCTATCAAATCATGCGGCTTGCAACCACGTGTGCCAAGATCAGCAGGGTTGTCTTGGCTAGATACGTGGCGCCAGGTGCCGCTAGGAAGATATTCTCGAATTTGAGAGGTACGGTTGGCCACATAAGTTTTCCAGGTCGATGGAGATTTCTCTAGCCAAGCTAGTACAATCTCAGAATCTGACCATAAGAATATGTTGCATGCTTGTAAGTCGAGCTGTTTTCGAACAGTTGAAGCCAGTTTTGCGAGTAGGACTGCACCACATAGCTCTAAGCGGGGTAAGCTTACAGTTTTTATGGGGGCAACTTTGCCTTTCGCAACCAAAAGAGAAGATTTTATTTGGTTGCCCACATGTGTGCGGATGTAAATCGCTGCGCAATATGCTTTTTCCGAGGCATCACAGAACCCGTGGATTTGAGTGTCTTGCCCTGGAACGACATTAACCCATCGATGGATTTCGATGTGGCAAATATCTGGCAGATTTTCTGCGAAATGTTGCCATTTTGATAATGTTGCGGGCTTGGCGCTTTCATCCCAATCGCTGCCATCCAGCCAGATTTCTTGGAGAAGCATCTTGGCCTGGATCATAACTGGCGACAGCCATCCTGCCGGGTCAAAAAGTTTTGCAACAGAAGATAAAATTTGTCGCTTTGTGACCGCATTTTGGGTGTGTTCCGGCAGAATGGTGTATGAAAATTTGTCCATGAGCGCGTTCCATCGAATGCCAAGAGTTTTGGTATTGGAAGTGCTCTCAAATTTTAAGAAGTTGGAGTCTAGAAGATCCTCCTTCGGAAACTGTTCTAATATGGCCGGGTGATTAGCCGTTAGTTTCTTTAGTATGAAACCAGCTGATTTTAGGGCGTTTATCACTTGAACGAGTGATTCAGTGGCGTTATCGATGGTATGACTTCCGGATAGGATGTCGTCGACATACGTTTGCGTCTTGAGAGTTGTTGCAGCCAACGGGAATGTCGCTTTCGTGTCATCGGATAGTTGATGCAACGTACGAATAGCGAGATATGGTGCACAATTGACGCCGAATGTAACCGTTTTTAGATTGAAATCGCTAACATTGGAGTTGGCCGATTTGCGAAATAGGATTCGCTGAAAATCTTTGTCGTCCTCGTGTATAAGGATCTGACGGTACATTTTTTCAATGTCTCCATTGAACACATACTTATGCATGCGCCACTGTAGAATTAGTAGCATGAGATCTGGTTGGAGAGTTGGACCAGTGTATAGCACGTCATTCAGGGATTTTCCTGATCCAGCTTTTTTTGAGGCGTTGAAAACCACACGAACTTTGGTGGTGACCGTATCTGGTTTGACTACCGCATGATGTGGCAAGTAAAATGAGAAGACCTTGCCATTCGAAGTTATTTCGCATGGGTCGGCAGATTCCATGTGATCAAGGTCGAGATATTCTTGCAACACATTGTTGTACATTGTACCTAACTCCCCCTTTTTCTGAAGCGATCGCTCCATGCTGAAAAACTGCTGCAGAGCAGCCGGGCGGGATTTGCCGAGGGAGAGTTATTCAGGAAACTCTTCCTTGAATGGAAGTCGCACAATGTATCGACCGTTTGGTGCACGTGTCGTTGTTGTTGCGTATATCTGCTCACACGCTTGATCCTCGGGGGATATCTGTGAAGGTTGTGGAATTTCCTCCTCTTCCCAAAATTTTCTCAGTTGAGAACAGAGTGTCTCGTTTGACGCTTGGACTTGTGTCGAGAATGACACAACATTTTCAGTTATTGGACCACTGAGAATCCAACCAAAAATGGTTTGTTGCGCAAGTATGCTACCGCACACCTTTTTGATACCTTCCAGCAGAATTTGTGGAAGTATGTCGCTGCCAATGACCATGTCAGTCTGACCCGGTATGTGGCAACTGGGATCAGCGAGCTCAAGGAGTTTGAACTGCTGCCAGATTTTGCGACTAATGGTGGTTGTTGGCAGATTTTTTGTCAATTGCGGCAACACAATGGCATGAGCCTTTATCCTTTTCATGGCCTTGGATGCAACCAGTGTCAAGGGACAAAGCTTAGAGGACTTTTGTACGACTTGTCCACCCATGCCAGAAATTTCGAACTTTGAATGTTCGAATGGAAGTTTCAACCGTTTTTGAACTTTCGAGGAAATGAAAGTTCTTTCCGAGCCCTGATCAATAAGGGCTCTCAGTTGAAATAATTCCCCTTCGTGTTCGACTGCGACCATAGCAGTAGGAAGAAGAATTTGGTTATCATTGGCTGCATGCAATGATTGAACCGGTGCGTGTTTTGAACAACACGGTAGCTCGCTAGAATCGGAGCTATTCTGCGTTTGTCGAACGGGAGATGTTGACTCAGCAGTTGTGTGCTGCACGTTTGGTGCATTCGTTCGCGGGGTGGAACCTGGAGCTTGTGGGCTCGCATGCAACAGCGTGTGATGCCGTTGATGACATGTCGAACATGACCACTTGCTCGTGCACTCATTGATGATATGAGTGCTGCTAAGGCAGTTTGTACACAGCTTAGCTTGGTTTACGAATTTTGTCCGGTTTTGCACAGACAATCGCTTGAAACGTGGACAGAATCTAATATGGTGCGGGGAGTTGCAACATTGGCAAGTTTCCTTTTTAGATTCTGCCACAAGGGTTTGTTGAAGGACCTGTTTTGCGCAGAATTTTGATGAGCGACTGGCTTTTGTTTGCTTGGTTGAAGCCTATTGACCCTTTCAACGACTTCGTATCTCGAGGTGAGAAAGTCGTTCATTTGTGACCATGAGGGTAGATCTCTTCGAGAAGAGAGAGATTGTTCCCAAAGTGACAGTGTTGTTTCGGGGAGCTTTGATGAACAAATGTACACCAGAATCGGATCCCAACTGTCTGTCGTAACTCCTTGCGAGTGAAGGACGGATAGGCAGTTGTTGATTGTATTTTGCAATTTCTGAAGTTGCTCACTGTTTTCGGATTGAATAGTGGCAAGAGTCAGTAAGGATTTTATCTGGTTGTCAACCAAGATACGCTTGCTTTCGTATCGTGACCGTAAAGCTTCCCAGGCAAGGTCAAAGTTATCATCGCTCAACGCATATTGCTTGACGATGGAGCCGGCTATGCCTTGCGTTTTGTACCGGAGATGGTACAATTTCTGAGCACGGGAGAGCCTTGGGTGGTTAATGTACACCGCTGTGAACATATCACGAAAAGCGGGCCATTCCTCATAGCTACCATAAAAGGTCTCCGTGTCGCATGCTGGGACTTTGAGGTAAATATTTGCCTCAGCCGGGGGTTGTTCCACGCGATGTGGTGGACTCGGCGTTGCCATCATTTTGATCAATGAAAGTTGATCGGCAATTTTTGCTTTAGTCACTTCATACGTATCAAGGCAGGCGCATTGTTTGCCTTGCACTGAACTCTTGAATTCTTCAGGGAAACTTTCGTCTGGTTTCGAAAAAACCAGATCGTAAACCGATTGAAGTCGTGCCCAATAATCATCTAGTGATTTGTCCTTTATCATGAGATACGATTCAGTGTGATCCTGAATCGGTGCTTCGTTGAATTTTGCACAGTATCTCATCAGATTGTCACTTTCCGCGATGAACTTTTGCGCGGATGGGTCAACTGATTTGGATGTCCGGGGGGATGTTGACCTTTCCTTGGCCGTTTCTTCCTTTGGGCCACCTTTTGGTTTTGTCCCGGTTTCGGACGTTTTTGGGGGACTGCGAGGCATTTTCTGCAAGCTATTGGGTTTTCACCAAAAAAAACCGAATAAAATATGTGTCCGCTCAGAGAACGTTCGCAAAATTCGACGATGGAAAACTCTTCGTGCCACAGAAATTTAAAAAAAGGGAATTCAAATTCGTGGCGGTGTTTGTGTTTTTTTTTTTTTGAACAATAGAGTCAAGCACGGACAACGGGACGTTCCTTAAATTATTTAAATCCGCGAAATTCGGAATTTAATAGGATGTATATTGTTTTGTAAAAACCAAAGGTATAAAATTTAAAAAAAATCACAAACACTTTTCACTTATATATACGTGTAAATATACGTGTGGAAATAAACGTGTATTTGTAAATTACTGGTATATAGGTATGTATATATTAGAAAATAATAATATGTACTTGAAGTTTGTATGGATATTTTTTGAAAGTTCCTATAGGGACGAAAATATCTCAAACTTAGTTTTGTACGCCAGAATAAGTACAAATGTACACGCGCAATATACAAACGTATGTATATTATTTGTTTGTGCGAACGTATGCACGTGAATCAGATGAGCTTCTCTGTTTATGTTTACAAACAGAAGAGTTTGTTTTGATTCGCTTCTTCGTCGCTTTAATGTCGCATTTCTTTGTGAAGCTGAGTGTTGATTGGACTGTTGGGAGAGTGCAGCAAAGAAAGATGAAAAAATTGCAAATATGAGAGAGGTTGAGAAATTTGATCAGCAGTACACAACTCTCGTTGCTAATGTAGCTCTATGTGCTGGGAAAATGTCGCTGGAAGAGCGACTTGAACGTGTGAGTAAACACGTATGATGTTCTCAGAGTATGAATGCTGGAAAAGCAACTTGAAATTATTTGTACATGTATGTAAGTATGTACGTATGAATATTATGATTTTTATGTATGCTGGCAAGCACGAAAAAATCACTTGGAAGAAGTTGAACTGTATCGACAAGTTCAACGCTCTGTGCGAACAACGGGGTAAACTCGGCTGTAGAAGAAGTTTTTGCCGATGTTGTTCTTGCACAGTGGGTTTGAGTAGGCAAGTAAACTGCAATTTTTTGTTGGTTAAATACCACTAGAAATATGTATACATATACATATATATATATTTGGCGGATTTTGCCTATTGGTATAGCGGAATATTTTCTACCAATTTTTGGTTGCAAAAAGTTGCAGCAAAACCAACGGTAAGAAAATTTCCGCAATATTCATGTATATATGTGGATGTATATATATGTTTTTGCAGTTTACAAAAATAATATAACTTTGCGGAGAAAAGTTGTATTATTTTCTGGTATTTTTTTTTATGGAAAATAAAAAAACTGCCTACTCACCAATTGTTGTATATACTGCTTCTTATTGTGTTGTTACTGCCTGGTCGCTTGATGTTGTTGGATGCTGCTTAGCTTTGTTCTTTGTTTTTTTTTGTGTACCACAAAATAATTTCGCAAATTTTGTGAGTATATGTAGATAAGTGTTTGCGCACTTTTGATGAGTGCGCCCACAGTTTAAAAAAAAAATTTCTAACTTTTTTTTTGAAATTTTAAATTTTTTCCGCAATTTTTTTGTGTTTTTAAATACGATTGTATATATGTATATATTTGTTTTTTAACCAGCACCAGCACTTTTTGGTTTTTTTTTTTACAATTATATTTTTTGACAAATGTTTCCAAAATTTTTGCAATTTTTTGAATTTGTATTTTTTATTTTTTTTTCCAGTATATAGATATGTATATATGTATATTGAATTATGTATACTCGTATATGTTTGTTTTTCTCAATTTATATTTGTCATATTTTTTTTTTTTTTGTCGTATCTCTATTTTTGAACACACACTGTCATTCTTTTGTTAAGTTTTATTTAACTCGTGTGTTTTTGTATGCACTCACTGCACTGATTTATTTGGGATTTTTTACTTGTTTGTTTTGTTTTTTTTTTTTTTTTGCGGACGAAAGAATTCGATTAAAAGTTAATTAAAAATGTTTTTGTTTTAAAATTTTAGGGTGGGCCAAAGATGGCTGCGAAGGACCATGAACAATTCTCACCTGGTCTTTCTTCGCTACACTCCACTTCACTAAGTAAAAGGTTTAATAGTTTTTTTCTAAAACGTTATAAATATTTCACTTTAATCGTGCTAATTCTTTTACGTTTAGTTTGACTTTCAATGTTAATAACTAAACCACTCTAAATGAGATATATTTACAAGTGTTCAAACTAAATACAAATTCAAAGTATTAATTAAATTTATATAAAAGGAGCGCGTCCGCGTTTGCCGAGTGATAGTACTTGACTGGTTTGACCAAATATCGTTGACGACGATGGCAGTGGTCGCTCGTTGGTGTCTTCCACTTCGCCGCGCACGGCTGCGCATACGTATATTTTGACGCCGTCTAAATATTTGTGAAGGCGACTTAGACAATATTGCTAGGACTTTTTGTTTGGCACTAATGTGTGCTCATTAAATTTTGACTAATATATTTAATATTTTAATATTTCACTAAAAACTTGGCAGGATATCTGTTCAGCAAGATCTAGCGAATTTTGCTTAATGAGCAAATTTTCAGCTAATTGAAGATCAGGCTGGCAGGATCGCCATGAAATATTTAAATTTATAAAACGAAATGTTTGTGGTTTGAATGTCTGAACATCAATCTTATTTATTAAACAAATTCTTTCTCTTTTATAGGTACATTCTTAACCTACACATTCATAATTACCTTAATACTAAAAATATGTACATTTGTATTAACACTAATCATACATGTAAATTTGTATACACGGTATGCATACATGTAGATTTGTAAGCATGGTATGCTTACCTGTAGATTTGAATGCATAGTCTGCATACATGTAGATTTGTATGCATAGTCTGCATGCATGTAGATTTGTATGCATAGTCTGCATGCATGTAGATTTGTATGCATGCTGTGCATATATGTAAATATGTATGCATTCGTCAGCAAATCGATATTCTGTCTGGTTAATTCTCATGATTGGTTGTATGTAAATATTTTGGTGAGAAACTAAAATTGATAATAAGCAGAATTTATTATTTGTGAACAGACAAGAGTTTCATATTCGGCATTCCATTGATGTTAGGTAACCGCTGTGTTAGGTCAATAATTTGTATAATATTGTAATATGATTGAGCTGTTAAAAATGTGTTGCATAGGAGTTCATGATGCGTAATGCCACAAAATGTATTGCATAGGTGGGCATAGACGATTAATGCTACAGTACTACCATGCCACTCCGCCACTCCTTCTCTTCCTGTCCGTGTTAACGGACAGACGAGCGAACGGACGGACGGAGATGGCTAAATGGATTTTTTTTTTCGCCTAGATCATTTTGATATATAGAAGTCTATATCTATCTCGATTAGTTTATGCCGTTACGGATTACCGTTATGCGAACAAAATTAATATACCCTAAGAGCTCTGCTCAGCTGAATATAATAAGAAAAATCTATAGACGAATTCATTGAAAGAAATATACGTAATATATGTCGCGACTTCATAATTAAATTAATAGAGCAATTAAGGCAACGCCGCTTGCCCCACAGTATAGATACGCTTAGCAAAATAGATTTCTTTTCGGTTGAAAACACATTGAGAATTGTAAAACCTCAAAGGTTTTCATATTTCGCAAATGAAAAAAACAATTATAGCACTGATGAAATAATGAGATTACAAATGCAGTTGAAAAATATCTCAAAAATTGGAAAAACGTGACTCCAACATTAAGTTTTTGGTTTGATGTTAAACAGTATAATTCCAAAAGCTTGTCGATTTTGTGCTGCCACTAAGTAATCCTGAAGTTGCAAGAATGTTTTCAAACACGAGTTTGATTAAAAGCAAACACAGAAACAAAATAAGTTTAGTTATGTTGAATTCGCGTCTGACAATAAGAAGTCGTCTTAAGCGTCTGTATAAATGCTGTCATGACTTTGAAATAAACAACGATCTCTTAAAATTAATGAACACAACAAATATTTATGAATGTAGCAAAAATAAACCGCTGAATAAATGCTGTCATGACTTTGAAATAAACAACGATCTCTTAAAATTAATGAAGACAAAAAATATTTATAAGCGTAGCAAAAATAATAATTCATCTTCTGAGGACGAAATCATAGATTTTGCAGTCTATGCCCTTCAAACATATCTCGTCCCAACATAAACTTGAATATCGCACACGTGTATTTTAATGGAATTCTTACACCCGTAGGACGTTAAAAGTATAATAAAATTGGAAAAAATTTCAATTAATTTTCATCGGCCAACATTTTGGCAAGTCGTATTTTTGGCGAACTTATATCCGTGCCGTCATTGTAGTAGTGTGAAAAATACTTCTTACTTTTTAACTATACCTTACCGCCAAATGGCAAGGAAAAGTAAAAAAACGTATTTTTGTTATTATAAAATATAAAATGAACTATAACAAGTAAAGGTGTCTAAGTTCAGGTGTAACCGAACATTATATACTCAGCGCGAGCTTCAATTGCACATTTCATTTGAGATAAATTACTTTTCTACATAACACGTGGCACCACCCGTTTAAAAAAAAATTTCTCCCCATTCCCTCTTACAATAAAACTTGATAAGTGAAATATCATTGATTCAAAACTATTTTTTACTAAGTTATAGCTTATTATTGTAGCCTAAGACTCTTTTAAACTTGTTTTATATCTAAGTTGCCGTGGTCTTTAACCAATCCCGTCCATTTTTACTAGAAATATTTTCTACCATAGGGAAAATTTGTGTACCCAATTTTATTACGAACCCTTAAGTTTTCTTCGAGTTATGGCTCCCGAAACATAGAAAATTGCTTAGTCATAAAAGGGGCGATGCCACACCCATTTTCAAATATTTTAGTGTTTTCCAATTTAATGTTATAATTCAAAAAAAGTAAAATTCTATTGATACAAAGCTCTTTTTCGCTAAGATATAGCTTATTATTTTCGTCTACGACCCTCTTAAAAATCTTTTATATAAAAGTGGGCGTGGTCTTTAACCGATCTCGTCCATTTTTTCTAGAAATATTTCCTGCTATAGGGAAATCTGTGTACCCAATTTTATTACGATCCGTTAATTTATCTTCGAGTTTTGGCTCCCGAAACAAAGAAAATTGCTTAGTCATAAAAGGGGCGGTGCCACGCCCATTTTTTTAAATTTGAATTTTCTCCTATTTATTGTTATCAATCCACTTGGGAAATGCAATCCCATTGATATAAAGCTCTCTTTTGCAAAAATATATACTATTTTATTCGTCCACTATCCTTTTAAAAATCTTTTATATAAAAGTGGGCGTGGCCCTTAACCGATTTCGTTAATTTTTCTTCAAAGCATTCCTCATAGTAATATGTTTAACGATTTTTGATTTATGATTAATAATATTTGTAAAATTGATTTTATTACAAGTGGGCGGTGCCACGCCCTCAGCATGTATCGTTAGAGTGCATATATACATATTGTTACAAATTTAGGGAAATTCCACTTATTTGAAACCTTCTACTAACGTTCGTATCGCTAGACTGTTGAATAAATAACTCCAATATTCAATAATGCAAAATGGTCTTTATTTGACTACTTTGAAAATACTTGACAATAACAATTATACTTCGCAACTGATAGCGTGCTTAAATCAAACTGATTACTGCCTTTCGCTCCTTTTATACTCTCTGCTGCCTCTTTCGCATACTTCTAGGCGTTTCTTCTGCTAGAATTTTCTACTTGGTTACCAGCTATACGCCCCGCGTGTGTATTTATAGTTTATAGCCTCTCGCATAGCCATATGCGCGTAATGATGATTGCATACTTTTGTGACTATCTCAGATATATGCATGTGTTTGTGCGTATCTCTCCGCTGCTTGAATGTACATATGTGTAGACATAATGCTTAATTTGTTTACGTACTTACAAGTGTGGCAGCTTGCTTTATTGTTGTTGTGGCTTTATTTACTTAGTGTCAGATTAGTGATGTGAGTATCACTTAGTGTTACTAATATTCGCCACACTGCCCTCAACCTAAGTCTGATCGTCCCGATCAGACAAATCTCTCGATCTAACCGCTGCTAGCCTCTCCAAATGAACCACCCTTTTATTTGATGAGCTTCTACTCCTATTTGCATTGTGCTCCTGTTATGATATCGCTAGCTGGTGTATCCTATCAGGGATATGTGAGGAGCGCTAGTGAACTCATCATGCGACTGCGGCGTGTGCACTGGCTCAACCGGGAGCTTCAGTTTCGTGGGTTCCTAAACACAATCACACGATATAGCTAGGTCTTCCCAAGCCTAACGACATAACACAATAAACTCCAATATTTTCAAACTGAGGGAACCTACTGTCTATAAGCCTAAAAGTGCCTAACTGGAAACCACCTTTGCATTCTGATATATATTTGCAAGTGCCCATTAATATTCTCACTTTAAATAAAGCCTAACATATATGTATTTACATTTACCTGGAATTACTCATAAATAACATGTGTATATACTTAAGCATACATAATGAATTCAGTTAAATATGCGTTATATGTATACGTATGGAGTACATACATATGTACATCATATCATCATACTCGTACCTTTAAGTTATTGTTTTAGTTTAATAAATGTTAGTTGCATTAAAAAGCCTTTTGACTCGTACGTATCAACTGGCGACGAGATTTCAAATACGAAACCCGTGTGTAATAATTGTACCATTATTTTATATTAACTCGTATAATGGCGGAAAACGCATTTTTCAAGCAACTCCTAGAGAAACAGCAAAGTTTTACACAAAAAATGCTCGAATCGCAAAAGACATGGATGGAGTCTGTCTTAAAAGACAAAGCTAAAGGGACAGGAGAAAACTCTTTGGTGACATCCTTCCACGCATTTAAGTAATAAAGATCTCCAAAGTTGGGATTCATATTTGGAGCAGTTAGGCCAACATTTCATTGCATATAATGTCAGTTCATCAGAAAAGATGAAGCCTTTCTTCTTATCGTGGATGGGCAGCGACACTTTCGAGCTATTAAAAAAGTTATTTGGCAGTCAAAACTTGCAAACTTACAGTTATGCTGACCTAACGGCGAAATTGTCAGACCATTTTAAAAGAGAGGTTCATGTTATTTCTGCACGCTACAATTTCAATAGATGTAGTATGAAGCCAAATACACGCTACAAAGAGTGGGTGGCTGATTTTCGCGGCTTAGCGAGAGAATGCAACTTTGTGTGCAGAAGTGCTAATTGCAGTTATGAATATGTGATGAGATGATACGTGACATCCTAATATTACATACTCCTCATGACACCGTTCGAGCTGCGGCATTACAAAAACTCCAGCCAACGTTAGCAAAAGTTCTCCTTATAGCCGAAACTTACGAAAGCACAACAACAGCGGTGCAATCTTTAAAGAGAATTGAAACTACACCACTCGTAAATGCAGTTAACAGAGCAAAAAATCCTCTCGTACATCCCGCACCAAAAATAATAAACAGAATTTGTATGTGCAAGCTGCGGTATTTCACATAGCCGCGAGCAATGTGGTTTCAAAGAAGTTGTATGCCGAAAGTTCGGTAAGGTAGGCCATATAGCACCTGTATGCATGTCGAAAGACACCAACAAGCATACAAAGCAAAGCAAAAAATTGCAAAGAAAAATGAAAAATCCAAAGGCAATGTCGATAAAATCGAAACGATTTATACCTTAACCGGAATTGTTAAGCAGCAAGAAAATAAAAACTTTATAAGTTTAAAGATATTAAACAAATTAATTAATTTTCAAATAGATTCCGGTGCAACCGTTTCTATAAAAACACTAGACACATATGAAATTCTTAATAATCCACCGCTTAGCCCATGTAAACGCTCATTGTTTAGGTTTGGTAAAAAAAAAATAAATACCCTTGGCGAAATTACAGTAAGCGCTATATGTGGCGCAAAGCAGAAAGAAATTCATCTTGTTGTCGCAAGAGTGCACGGGGGTAGCAATCTGTTTGGCGCAGATCTGTTTCAGGTCTTTGGTTACAAAATACAACAAGTTCTCTCCGTCGACGACGCAACCCCTAAAGTTGACGCAAGTCTAAATAAATTTGGCAAAGTGTTTGAACCTGAAGTGGGAACTGTTACAAACTTTAAAGCTAGTATCAATTTAAATCTTGGGGCTCAGCCTAAATTTTTTAAAAGCCGACCTATTCCCTTTTAACTAATGCCAAAATTCAAAAGTGAAGCTAATCGACTAGTTGAAGCTGGAATTTGGAAACAAGTTCAATTTAGTGAATGGGCATCGCCTATAGTACTCGCTACAAAGCCCGATGGTTCCATTCGTATATGCGGCGATTTTAAAGTATCAATAAATAAACAAATCGATGTTGAACGGTATCCATTACCAACGCGGGAAAACTTGTTATATGTAATACGGTATGGTAAGCAATTTTCTAAAATAGACTTGAAAGACGCCTACTTGCAATTAGAGTTAGACAAAAAAGCCAAGAAAATGCTAGTAGTGAATACGCCTCCGGGACTGTATCAATATCAGCGGATGCCATACGGAATTGCTAGCGCACCGGCTATATTTCCAAAATTTTTGGAGCAACTTCTTCAAGGGATTGAAGGTTGTGCCAACTACTTGGACGACATTATCGTTACCGCACCCACAGTCGATGAACATATCCAGAGACTGCATGAAGTCTTCACGCGATTGGAGGCGAGTGGTCTCAAGTGCAAGAGGGAGAAGTGCGTTTTTCTCCAAGACGAAATCGAATATTTGGGAAGGCGGATAAATGCTAGTGGGGTTTCTCCGGATGAAGCAGGCGTAGAAGCGGTCAAAAAGCTACGACGTCCACAAAATATAAAAGATCTTGAAGCTTTTTTAGGTAAGGTCAACTCCTACCATAACTTCATACCGAATTTTTCAAATATTGCAGCGCCTCTTAATCAACTTCGGCGAAAAAATGTACCTTTTAAATGGCAAAGCGCACAAGAGCATGCCTTTGAATCTTTAAAATATTCAATAGTAAAAGCCACTCAATTAGCACATTATCAGGAGAATCTTCCACTGCTTCTTGGTACTGATGCGTCGTCATACGGCATAGGTGCCGTAATTTCCCATTCCGATGGCACTGAGAGACTTTGCATCAAAGGCTCTTGACCAACATCAGGTCAAATACAGCCAGATCGAAAAAGAAGCATTATCTATTGTATTTGGGGTACAACGTTTTCACCAGAACGTGTATGGCCGTAAATTTACGCTGATCACGGATCATAAACCGCTCGTGAGTATATTTAGCCCAGAAAAGCAGTTGCCTACCATGACAGCTCATCGCCTTCAACGCTGGGCTATTACCTTGATGGCATACAAATATGACAAAAGGCATAAACCTACATCGCAGCACGGAAACGCCGACGCCCTATCACGGCTCCCATTTGCAACTGATCCGGAGTTCGACAAAAGCGAAACTTGTTTGAATGTGGATAATTTTGAAACGCCCGTAAACCCAAGATTAATATTGGAACATATCAAATTAGATGATGCTCTTATGAAAGTTCGCAGCTTCATACGTAATGGTTGGCCAGAGCACTTATCAAGTAGCGATTCGCATATTTTGCCATTTTTCAATAAAAAAATGTCTTTAACTGTTAATAACGATATTGTATACTTACAGAGCCAAGCAAATTGAGTTGTTATTCCAACTTCGTTACGTAAACGAATTTTGCAGCTCTTACATGACGGCCACTGGGGCGTAGTCAAGATGAAGCAGCTTGCTCGCAGCCACTGTTGGTGGCCGGGTATAGATAAAAGTATTGAGAGTCTTGCAATAGACTGTAAAATCTGCAAAACAAACTCATGTAATCCTGCTCGCGAATTCAGCAGTTGGCCCGAGGCTTCACGTCCATGGGAACGTGTGCACATAGACTTTGTCGGACCTGTGTTTAATCACATGTGGCTAGTGTGCGTAGATGCGTATTCCCAATATCCATTTGTTACTCAACTAAAGACAACAACAACATCAGATACCATTTTAGCTCTCTCCGCTATATTCGCTATTGACGGTCTTCCCGAAACGTTAGTCAGTGACAATGGGCTGCTGAAACGTTCAAATTAATACAAAGAAGGTTTGACTTTGGAAGTCTGATAATGATTGAATTTATTGAAGAAATTCTTTCCTTTTTTTATACATAATTTCTTAACCTACACATACATGATTATACTAACACTAACAAACGAAAAATATGTACATTTGTAATATTGGTATGCGAAGTCAGCAGATTAGTTCATTGATCTATTTATGTAAACAATGTAAAATAGTTGTGTGTGAATATTTTGGTGATTCACATTGACAAAGGAAACAATGTACAATAGTTGTGTGTGAATATTTTGGTGATTCACATTGACAAACTAACACTGACAATTAGACATTCCGACCGGCACGTGCATTGACCGGCGTGACTGACTGAGCAAAACTATGAAGGTGTTAAATGGCATGGGTTTCGTCATTCAATTGATGTTGACTTCCCGCTGTGTCGGGTCAATATAATTTATGTAGAACAATATTGTAATATGACTTCACTATGACTGCGTGTGGCAGGTTCATAAAAAATGTATTGACATAGAAGTTCATAATGCATAATGCCGCAAATGTATTTCATAGGTGGGTATAACGCATAATGCTACACCATCCGCCTTAGAAAAGGAGGCTTATATAATTGTGGACAGTTGTATAAGACTATTTGTTTGAATTTTAAATGCTTTAGAGGTGTGTACTTTGTTTTTAATATGCTGACCTTGATGCTTTTGGTATTTTTACATTTTGTTTTTGAATAATGTTTTGTACAAATTCTTTTTTTTTCAATTATATTACTTATTTTACACAGCCGGATTTTAAATGTGTCGACCCATCTAAAATCCGCTTGTCTTTAAAAATCATTCTCTAATATTTATGTATTTATAATAATTTATACAAATATGAAGCTGAGAAAAAAATTTCGTTTTCAATTGCTTAAATATCTAATGTGTGATGAGTAAAGTGGAATGCTTATTTTAAGAGTATATGCTTTAGGTTATCAAAAGATGTTTTAAATGTGTTTAAGCCTATTCTTATGGACTACTATTTCCTTAATTTTTATGTTCCTATCATTAGTTAGTAAATTATGCAAAACTATTTTTCCCATCGAAATTTTTTCTATATATATAAGTTAAGGTAAAAATTCTTATTGCTTATCTTACGAGAGGCCTTTTTCCTAATTAGTTAAGTCTGCTATTCTACCGGGGGTTAGAGTAAAAATATTTTCCTATTAATATTTTCTATTCCACCGGGGGTTAAAGTAAAAATGTTTTTCCTATTATATAAAATTATGACCTCTTTAAAAAGCGAGGTTTTCCTGGATGAACCTGGGCCAATAAATGTTTGTCTTTATTTTATTTTCTTAAACTAATTCCGCATATTATTCCTATTAAACAAAAAAAATTTTAAATATTTAATTAATTTTTCACCAATTTGTCCCTCAGGACAACTGTGTTTTTCCTTATAAATTTCAAGTTCTGGATTGCCGGCATTTCTTGTATGCCTGGTCGAATATTGTCCTAAGTCAACAACTTCCTCAACAATCTGGTTGCTTTGAAAATTTTTCTACGCTAAAACTTTTCTATCCTAAGATGAAAATGAGCGCGACTAGTCTTTTATTGAAAATTTATATAGCGCTTCACATATATTTTTATATATTCTCCTTCTGACTTTTTCTTCATATTTTGTTGTTGTTATTATTGGCTGGGTTTTTCCTTTTTTTACTTTTTGCATATTTCCACTTATAAATCTTTTTTTTGTTTGTCAAGCAATGCTTGTGAATAATTACTGTTTTGTCAGGGCTGAGGTCTAAATTTTCTACTTTGACCGTTTTGATAACTTCCATAGGGACTACTATTGTGAAGCTTCCTGATTATCTTTGTCTTCAATGATATCAGGGGCTTTCAAAGAAATTATGCAATTTCTTGATTTGCTATTAAACTTTGGCAGGGTTAATGAGTCTGCCTTTACTGTTAATTGCGACATTTCAGGGGTTATTATTTGAAGGTCTGTTTTTAATTTTCTATTGCTCTTCCGCAGTTTGGGTAAAAGGAATTTAGATTTTTGAGAATGAGAGAAAAAAAATGTTAGCTGCGTTGTTGCACGTTTTTCAATTGCATATATTTGATTTTCATATATTTTCTTAGTATCGTGGCCATTGCAATGATCAATAGCCCGACTACGCAAATCATTGCTCCTATCCAAACACCTGGAATTTTTGGGGTTATCTTTGTGTCTAGTTGTTCTGGTGGCTCATATTTAACTAACCTATTTTCAGATACTTTATTTTCTGAACTTACTGAATTTTCCTTCCCTAGTTCATATCCGGCTAACCCTATCGTTATGCCGTGTGCTATCTTTGTCCACCAAGCCATGTTGAAATCTTCCTATAATTATTTTTCTGCTTTTGTGAGAAATGAACTAAATTTAATTTTTGATCAAATTTTGGATTTTATTCTTTATCCTATGCCTTCCAATTTACTTGTTTATTTAGTTAATATTATTAAAGTATAAGAAAATTTGTATTCTTAACGAAAAAATTTGTTTAACTTAAAAATTTTTAGCATTTTTATTTTTATTTTTTTTCAATTTATTTCCTTTATTTATTTTCCTTTATTTAATTAACATTATAGAAGCTATTGTATAAAATTTGTTTCTAAAATTTTTGATTTTCCTAAAAGGGTTTTTCTTTGAATTTATTTTACAAAGTATTGTTTAAAATTAAATTTTATGTTATTATTATTTTTCTATGCCACTTTGGGCTTCAATCTTTTTCTTATTTTTTCATGAAATTTTCTTTGAAAAGGAGCGTTTTACATATTATTTATTTTTCAAGTCCTACTCTAAACTAAAAAAAATTCCTAAGCAAAAACGAAAGTTTTTGCTAAGAGTTTAGCGTCCATAAAGGCCGCCCAATTTGTTTCTAAATTTTTTATATACTTATATTAATTGCTGCCAGTCAGAATGTTGTTTTTCTGTTGCCCAATCATCCATGGTTTGTTAGTTTTGCCATTCCTTGGTAATCTTCCACTTGATTATGCTTTATTCATCCTTGGTAATATTCCACTTGATTATGTTTCGCTCATGCGTGACCACTGCTGCTGCTTAAGTTTTTTTTTTCAATGGTATTTGGCTGTCCTATACTGTCTGCATTTGATTCTTCTGTGCAACTAAATCATTGTCTGAATCCTGATTTATCCTTTTTGCAACTCTACTGCTGTACGCGTTATATGTAAAAACGTTACAACACCACAACGTTACAATGTTACAACGCACGCTAAAAGTGATACTTTTTCCGTTTTTCATACAAACAAAAAACTTGGCAGGATCTCTGTTCAGATTGTCTTAGCAATATTTGCTTGGTCAGCAAATTTTTATGATTATTAAGATTGGATTGGCAGGATCTTTTCCTGCAGAAAGATCTTTAGCAGTTTTGCTAATTCCTGACCAAGCTGGCAGGATCGCCATGAAACGTTCAAATTAATACAAAGAAGGTTTGACTTTGGAAGTCTGATAATGATTGAATTTATTGAAGAAATTCTTTCTCCTTTGTACATAGTTTCTTAACCTACACATACATAATTATACTAACACCTAAAAATATGTACATTTGTAATATTGGTATGCAAAGTCAGCAGATTACTTCATTGATCTATTTATGTAAACAATGAAAAATAGTTGTGTGTGAATGTTTTGGTGATTCACATTGACAAAGGAAACAATGTACAATAGTTGTGTGTGAATATTTTGGCGATTCACATTGACAAACTAACACTGACAATTAGACATTCCGATCGGCACGTGCATTGACCGGCGTGACTAACTGAGCAAAACTATGAAGGTGTGAAATGACATGGGTTTCGTATTCGGCATTCAATTGATGTTGACTTCCCGCTGTGTCGGGTCAATATAATTTATGTAGAACAATATTGTAATATGACTGCACTATGACTGCGTGTGGCAGGTTCATAAAAAATGTATTGGCATCGAAGTTCATAATACATAATGCCGCAAATGTATTGCATAGGTGGGCATATCGCAAAATGCTACACCGCAACTGACAGCTGACCTTTTTAAAGAATTTTGTGCTAAAAATGGAATAAAACATGTAAAATCTGCACCGTTCCACCCGGCATCCAACGGACTAGCTGAACGATTTGTACGCACTTTTAAAGCGGCAATGGTAAAGAATTTATAGGATGGCTTGTCGATTCCATCTGCGTTGATAAAATATCTTTCGACATATCGTTCGATGCCTAATGCTGAAGGTAAGACACCTGCTCAACTGTTGCATGGCCGCGAGATGCGCACACTGCTGTCTCAAACACCGCCATGTACTCACAGAGAAGTTAGCAAAAACGAAACGCTAAATTTAAACTTTCGCAATTGGTTTACATGCGGAATTATGCGCGCGGACCTAAGTCGATAAAGGGTAAATTCGCCAGAGTTCTCGGAAAAATGATATACATAGTATATTCCGATGGGGTATGACAAACGACACCAAAACCAATTCAAAGAAAGGAGCGAAGATCGTGTTACCACCCAACCTTTTGTAGATGCCACTGTACAACGGCGTTCGTCATGTGCTGGTATTCCCTCTGAGCGTCACAGTACCGCTGCCGATGAACAGAACACCTCCCTTCGTGAAGCACCTACAGCTGAACCACTTCCTAGAAGTGAGCGTAACCGAAACCCGTTCGGTCGGTTTATGGCGGCAGATTTTCGAAAATAGACGGTGGAGAAATGATATATATTTGCAAGTGCCCATTAATATTCTCACTTTAAATAAAGCCTAACATATATGTATTTACATTTATCTGGAATTACTCATAAATAACATGTGTACATACTTAAGCATACATAAAGAATTCAGTTAAATATGCGTTATATGTATACGTATGGAGTACATACATATGTACATCATATCATCATACTCGTACCTTTAAGTTATTGTTTTAGTTTGATAAATGTTAGTTGCATTAAAAAAGCCTTTTGACTCGGACACATCGCATTCTTTCTGGGAAACTCTGCCGTTTGTTTTAGTGCATCTATTATGGTTTGTCAATGCTAGTGTTTCTCTCGCAGATACTTTTGATTTCGCTTTATTTGGCCCATTCGATCCATCAACCTTTGCCCGATCTACTGCCTTTGACTTTGGTGGCCTTTGTCCAATCGCCTCCACCAGCACTCGCTTACTGCTGAACCCTTTCTCAAAACTGAAGTTCAGTGGTACATCCTGATTCTTATAACGCATAATACTTCTCTGCATATCGATCCTGATGTCATGGTCAACTAAGAAGTCCACTCCTAATATGACTTCATCAACAATCTCCACCACAACGAATTTGTGTAGAACCATGGCCTTCCCAATGAAGACTTCACAGATCACTTCTCCCTGGACTAGGTTATACTCGCCAGTGACCGTACGCAACCTTGCTCCAGGTAATGACTTTACTCTCCTGCTGACCAAATCAGATCGGATTAGGGAATGGGATGCGCTCGTATCTACAGTCAGTACACGCTCCTTGCCATCCACATTTCCTTTGACGGTAAGACTACTCGATTTTCTTCCAATTTGCGAGATAGATATCACAGGACATTCAATAGCTGGGACAAGTTTTCGATCTTTACATCTGACTCGATCTTGCTTATCTCCTCCAGCTTTGCGTTTACGAACAGCCAAGTTGGAACTGCCAGGACCGGTGCTGCAATGCCGTGCAATGTGCCCTGGCTTTCCACACTTAAAGCATTTGACTGCATCATTATCCCTTTAAAGCTTCCAAAATTGTGTCTACCCACTCTGCTCTTTCTATTTCCACACGATCAGCCTTGTATGCTGGTTTAGTCAATAGGGAGGCAGTTTCCTGAGTCAATCCATTTGATACCGTTTCAGCAAATATCAGCTTTTGGTTTGCGTATGTAGCTTGCTTCGTTTCCACGTCCCGTATGCCATATATAAAGCTCTGGATTTTTACCCTCTCGGTATATTCCACGGGTGCGTCCGCATTTGCTAGATGGGCCAGCCTTTCGACATCCGACGCAAACTTCTGCAAAGTCTCATTCGCTTTTTGGTAGCGGTTTTGCAACTCTTATTTGGTATATCTGCTTTCTGTGTTCGCTTCCTTATCGCCTCTCTAGAACGCTCATCAATTTTTCGTAGTTGTTCCGCTCTCCCTCGGGAACAGTCTGTACAATTTCACAGCAGATCCTTTCAATGCCACGAATAGTGCAGCAACTTTATCTTCAGCACTCCCGTTGTTCACTGCTGCGGCCTTCTCAAACTGAATCTTAAATACCTGGAAAGGAACAGAACCGTCAAAGGATGGTGTTTTTACCTTTGGATTACTCGCTGGAACAGCTAGGCGATTTAGTTCCAATTGCTCCATACGACCTTTCAACGCTTCTATCTCGGCATCAATTTTGTCCTCGAGTTGTAAAATTTTTGCATCCTGCTCTTCCAGTTTCCCAAAGAGCTGCGATGATACCTGTTCCGAAATTTGTGCCGACATTTCAGATATACGTGCCTCTTGCGCATCCAGTTGAGATGCCATATATGTCTTCTGTTCCTCTAGTTGTGCTTCAATCTTCGATGTTATGCGTGTCTCTTGTGATTCCAGTTGAGATGACATTTGCGACGACATTTCTGAAATGCGTGCCTCCTGTGCTTCCATGTTGGATGTTACTGTCGATGTTTGTGCAGATATTGCAGCCAAAATCGTGTTCAGGTCTGTCCTCGTAACTGTCAGCGATGTTTCGCTTTTCTCTTCAATTTTTGTTGTTGTCTCGTCGCCATCAAGATGAAAGACATACTCTTCAACGTTAATTCGTTCTGCTTCCATCGCCTCTCGTAGTCGTGCCTGAAGTTCGAGCTTATTGCCGGTTGTATTCAATCCACGGCTTTCCAACTCCTTCTTCAGTTGCTGGATCTTCAATTCACTCCACTTTGCCATGTCCAAGTTGTATTCGCAATCTTCGGAATTTATTCAACAATTCCTCTTTTGACACAAATTGTAACGAATTAAGGGATATTCCGCTTATTTGCAACCTTCTACTAAAGTTCGTATCGCTAAACTGTTGAATAAATAACTCCAATATTCAATAATGCATGATGGTCTTTATTAGACAACTTTGAAAATACTTCACAATAACACTTATACTTCGCAACTGATAGCGTGCTTAAGTAAAACTGATTACTGCCTGCTCAGATTTCGGTGCTTTTATACTCTCTGCTGTCTCGTTCGCATACTTCTAAGCGTTCCTTCTGCTGGTATTTTCTACTTGGTTACCAGCTATAGGCGTCACGTGTGTATCTGTAGTTTATATGTGAGTAATGATGATTACATACTTTTGTGAGCATCTCAGATATATGCATGTGTTTGTGCGTATCTCTCCGCTGCTTGTATGTATATATGTGTAGACATAATGGTTAATTTGTTTACGGACATACAAGTGTGGCAGCTTGCTTTATTGTTATTGTGGCTTTATTTACTTAGTATCAGATTAGTGATGTGAGTATCACTTAGTGTTACTAATATTCGTCACAATATGTATATAAACTAAAATTTTTCTAAGGTATTTGTTTAACCGGCTTTAGGTCAAATTTTTAGTATTAAAATTCCAAAAATTGTTTCTTCTTTAGTTTACCAATATATTTCGGTTACCCACGGTAATCGTCTTCAGGGCTTTGAACTATAAACAAATTACAGAAACATAAAATAAAAATACAATTTACATAAACAATTAAACAAACATGAACATTTCTCTACATACATTATTTTACACGTCTTCGCTGTTTAACGTGCAGTTAGTCACTGTCCGCATATTGTTTATCAAGTGTTTGTAGTAGCTCGCGCAGTTATCAATCAAGT